>NW_024539937.1:0-27714 GCF_016647785.1 Suillus fuscotomentosus | reverse complement strand
CGAGATAGTATCCATAATTTGTTGGAACTCCAAGGACAGACTATGCAAAATATGGCAATGTACAACGCAGTGACCCGGTTGAGCAGAAAGATGTCTAGACATGTGATGATGAATATTTTAGTCTACTTCGATTGATATTCACTTGTGCAATGTTTTTAGCATATGATAGTGGATATGCCGGACGACAGGCTTGTGAGATGTGACAGATGCACCAGATTATCACCTACCGGATTGTATATTTGCCTGTACCGGATCATCACCTACCGGCTCGTATATTTGCCTGCACCGGATCATAGATACACCGGATTATCACCTACCAGATCGTATATTTGCCTGTACCGGATCATAGGCCAGTGAGAATATTGATGTACCTGCCGGATGATAATCTGACCGGATCTCCGGTGTATATCATTTGTCCAGCTTGGTCGTTTCCATTTTACACCAGATTCGCTATTCGAGTAGATTCCTGTACCAGTCTATACTATATACCCCCGGCCCATCCGTTTACCTTGGGTACACACATCCGGCCGGCCCACTCATCTCCATCGTAAACAGGATTAGGTATTAATAATGTCATGTATACTAGTAAATTCCTATATCACTATCTATATTGTATGCTCTCGGCCCATCCGTATGCTTCGGGTACACAGATTCATTCAGCTCACTCATATGGTCAGCCCATCCGTTTACCTTGGGTACACACATCCGGCCGGCCCACTCGTCTCCATCGTAAACAGGATTTAGCATTCATAATGTCATGTATACTAGTAAATTCCTATATCACTATCTATAATGTATGCTCTCGGCCCATCCTTATGTGTCGGGTACACAGATTCACTCAGCCCACTCATATGGTCGGCCCATCCATTTACCTTGGGTACACACATCCGGCCGGCCCACTCGTCTCCAATGTAAACAGGAATTAGCATTTATAATGTCCTATATACTAATACATTCCTATACCACTGTCTATATAATGTACCCTCAGCCCATACGTGTGTCTTGGGTACACACATTCATCCGGCCCACTCGTATATCATGGTACAATTATGTCCATGGGCCCACATGGGATGGCCTGTTCCCAATGGTACATTGTCACACTCAGCTGTCCGTCTGAGACGGGTGAATGTTGCTGTATTATGTGGCTAAATGGCCAGACTATATTGCTGATTTTTAATTAGCCATACCTTGCTGCTATTTAGAACAATTAGCCATACCTTGCTGTCATTTAAAACAATTTGACGTGTCCTAGTAGACACCTAGGAAAGCTTTTACGTGCCCTACGAAACACTAATAGGAAGACTTTCACACTTCGAGTACATGAAAAAATTAATATCATTAAAATCGGGTATCAGGCTGATGCAGTAATGTACGACTCATATGAGCAAAACAAACACGAGAAAACATAGCGAGTGGTGAGATATAGCGAGCAGTGGGGTATCGAAGATTAAGTCCTATGTCCTGCAAAATATGGCACAGCGTCAGTGAGGTATTCTACTCGTCATCCATTCCCTCAAGGTCCAAGAATGCTAGATCGGTATCAGTGCCATAGACTCCAATTGCGTCACGACGGAAATGCCTGTAAGCAACAGTAAGTCAGCAACGTGTATACCAAATTGGATGTGGACTTACTGGACCTCCTCGTAAATATCGGCCATCATTTTATGAAATTTGACAGGAGCCGTCCTTCGGATTCTCTCCAACAATGCCACATGGTATGTATAGATATCACAGAATTGGTTACCAGTGAACTTAAAATCTTCACCCGCCTTGTTCTTCTTTGCAATGAGAACGGCGTGGATCTAACAACAAAGAAGTGAGTCAATGGACAGATGAGTGCAAACACAAATTTACAGCTGTGCTGACCATGGCCAACATGGGGATAGGGATTTCTGGTCAACCAGTTTTGTTCTCCGCAATGTCAAGAAAGCGCTGAGCAAACTGCAAACCAACTGACTTCAAGTTTTTGAGGAATGTCTCGTATAGAGTGTCGACTATGGGCTGCCCTTGATATGGCTTCTGTCGTTTTGGAGAAGGAAGACCCTCAGTCTTGATGCGAGGTGTCAGTGGGATGTCAAATTCTTGTGCGAAAAAACTAACATCAAATGTCTGCGGAAAAATGTAGGAATGACCCGCAAGGAGACGGTCAATGATAGCATTGCAGTTACGGCCGAGTCGAAAGTAGCCTGGGGTATATTTATAGGCGACGTCCTTGATTTCAGTGTGGAAGAGGCTCGCACGAGCATCAATCTATAGCAGGTGTCAATATTAAATCAAAGTAAGACAGATTACTTACTAGATTGGCGAGTGCCGACAAATACTCATCATCAACATACATCCGTTTCTCAATTGGCGCTGTCTTGTGATGCTTCACAGCCTGAAGTAAGAGTTCCCACGCATATGAGTTCTTGGCCACAATTTCGGGGTACCCGTGAGTGAAGGCAATGTATGCTTTGACTTCGAGGATACCATGTTGGACCACCTTGCGAAGCTCCAAGTTCTGGTCTGTAAGTCGCACTGTCCCAGTCTTCGTGTAGACAAGATCAGCCATCGTGTCAGCATGCGGGGGCACATCAGGCTCAGGTTTGATATCGAGGATGGAAAGGTCTTCCTCATCTTCCTTGACTTGTACTGTGGGAGAGGGTGTATTGCTCTTGCTACTGTGTTTGAGAGGCTGCGGTCCAAAGGATGACCTCGTCATTGGAGAGTCCCACATGGGGATCTATTGAGTGAATTTTGGTTTCAGTAGACTCGGAATACAAAGGAACAAAATATATTCTTACTTCGGCAGTATATTTCTTTTCTTTCGCACTCGAAGGCCTGTATTGTGAGCCCCATACAGGTGGTGGAGGCGTTGGTGACCGGGACGGAGTATTTCTGGTCTTCCGAGGTCTGCCAGACTTACTCTTTGCAGGCTTTTTCTGGCGGTCTGCTGCCTGCGTATTGACAATTGCGGGAACCTTGAAAGTTCATGCAGATTACTTAAGCTTATTGAATGCAGTGCAAAGTGACTTACCTCTCCAAACAGAGCTTTTGCGATGCTCTCGACTGGCTCTGATCCTGAGTCCGACATTTCAATTTCAGAGCTGGAAGCTCTATCAGAGACACTCTGCTTGCTAGCAGTGTCTGAATCAATATCTGATGGTTCAACACTGACACGAGCTATAATTTTCAACCATTAGTAAAAGTGTCACGTGGCAACACACAATGCTGACTCCTCTTCTTTGATCGCAAGGTAGGCTAACCTCCACGTTGTCCTCAGAGTTAGATGCGAGAGGTGGCGGCCGCTCTAATCTTTCTGTGAGCAAGTTTGGCTTTTGTGTGGGCACTGATACTTACTGCAGCTTTGCTTTTTCCAGTTCTGAGGGGAGGTTCTGGTGTCCTTGCTTTCGTTCTACCACCTGCATCCATCATGGCGGGTCATCACTACAGGTGAGCTACTACTAATCGCGACTTACTTTTGACTGACTTGACCCGTTTTGGAATAGGTGCAATATTGTCAGTGGGTGAGTGTTCGTGCTTGCGTGCCCGTTTGTTTCGGCGGAGTGGTCCCCAAACTGCCACAAAGTATCATTGTGAGCATGAATTTGTATGGTGACAACGTGCTTACCTGGATTGTCTAGAGCCTGATCTTTTGCCTTGCGTCGTACTTGAACCAAGTGAGTTTTAACTTGATTGTCATGAAAAATTTCTTACGCCGTGGATGCAACAAGTCCATTGAAGGGAAATTAAGGTCGGAAGGAGTAAAAAGTCTGAAAAACGAATGTGAGAGTGCCTTTCTGCTGGAGAAAGACCGCTTCAAAAAGGTGAGTAAGTGTTTTTAATTAAGTTGGGGTCAGGCATTTAATTTGAAACAGTCCGCTTATTATACTGAGCGCTGAGCCAGGGTTGACCCTTTCCTTGTCCGGCTTAGTTTGCTATTTGGTGAGTTTATGTTCAGAAACTTAAAACACTGCTTTACAAAGTAGTCCTAGTGCGCACACCATTCTCTACTTAGTAACGGTCCTGTCAACCAGGAACTTTCTTATTGGTGGCACGCTAACCGGATGCAAGTCATTTCCTCCATTTACGGATTATCAAGAAGCATTTTCCTCTCCATTACCACCCTCTATGTCCCACTACTGCGCTTGGCAAAAGCCATTTCCTTCGTTACGGACTATCAAGAAGCATTTTCCTCTCCATTACCACCCTCTATGTTCCACTACTGCACTTGGTGAAAGCCATTTCCTCCGTTTACGAACTATCAAGAAGCATTTTCCTCTCCATTACCACCCTCTATGTTTAGTGTTCTTCCCTAGTAACGGCCCCATCGGCTGGGAACTTTTGGCATTCCCCCGTTTACGAACTATCAAGAAGCATTCTCCTCTCCATTACTACCCTCTATGTTTGTCGTTTTCAGCTACTGTGCTTCACAAAAGTCATTTATCTGATGTGCTTAACAAGTCTGATATCCGGTTCCGTCACTGCAAGACTTGGATTTACCAATCTCCGAGCATGCGGAATACCGTCATCACTTTACCCAATATTTCTTACTTTGGCAGAGCCTCACAGCCTCTTACATGCTGCTGACACCACTTTTTAGCTCTGACTGTCAGACTCGCACACTTTATAGGTCCTTACTGTTGACTGAAAAGTTGTAAGTGATTTTCAGGCATTCAGTGTTCATTTTTTTATTGAATCTACGCAGAACATGCCTGAAATAACATGTCCTTCCTGCGACAAAAAACTTGCGTCAATCACCGGTTATAGTCAGCATCTCGCGAAAACCTCCAATCCTGCCTGTCGTACCCTCTACCTTTCCTCACGGCAATTCGCTCCAGACCCAGCAAATGATGTAGATATAGATGCACCTGATTCAAATCATCCGCTGCATTTTGAAGGTGATTTTTTTGGGACATACGCTGAGAATGAGCTTGCATGGCCAGGGTCAGATGACGAGGGGGATGTTGGTCAAGCGCCTATGGATGAAGAAGACTCAGATAATGACATCAACGATCACGACGAATGGGAGCCTCCTGCAGCACCAGCACTACCAAGTCAGTCTGCGGAGCATCATGACACTAACGATCATGACAGATGGGAACCTCCTGTAGTGCCAGCACCCGCGCACAATGACGCCTTGCACCCACCTACCGCAGATCAAAGCCAAGATGCTTTTCATATGGCGCAGCGGTGACTTCTTGAACACGAACAAGTACCTATAGTTGTCCATTACCCCGATCAACGAGCCGGACAACCCATCGACTCAGCCATCAAGCAGCCAAGCAATATAATCTACCATGCACAGCTTAATGGTTTGAGTGCAGATAATATCTATGCCCCATTCGCCTCGAAGCTTGATTGGGAGATGGCTCAATGGGCAAAATTATGAGGTTCAAGTTCAACTGCGTTTTCAGAACTTGTTTCTATTGAAGGTGTAAGTCCGCGCTTCACTCAAACACTAGGATCAATCTAATTGTACCACTTCCAGCTTAGCGAAAAGATTGGTCTTTCCTTCAAGAATACACGGGAACTGAACAAGATTATCGACAATGAACTTCCAGGCCGTCCGAAATTCAAACGCGATCAGATTGTTGTTGCTAATGAAGTGTTTGACATCTACTATCGCGATATCATTGAATGCATCAAGGCTCTTTTCGGTGATCCAAATTTTGCTGATGTTCTGGTCTTTGTGCCTGAACATCATTATGCCGACGAAGATGAGACGATTCGTTTATATCATGAGATGCATACTGGAAAATGGTGGTGGAATAGTCAGGTCGGTGTTTTCTACCTTTTGCGAGCTTCAATGTACTAATATTATTGTATTCTTCCTAGAAACACTTAGATCGCGAGCGCCCTGGTGCTACAATAATCCCCGTCATCATTTCATTGGACAAGACTCAAGTTACGATGTTTCGCAACAAAACAGCGTACCCCGTCTATATGACTATCGGAAACATCCCAAAGGATATTCGTCGGAAACCGTCACGCCAGGCACATGTCCTCCTCGCATACCTTCCAACGACTCGCCTCGAACACGTCACAAACAAAGCTGCTCGCCGATGGATGCTTGCCAATTTATATCATGCTTGTGTGGGACGCGTACTTGCACCACTCGCAGCTGCCGGCATCAATGGCATTAATATGCAAAGTGGCAATGGAATAATGTGTCGAGGCCATCCTTTATTTGCATGTCTTGCAGGAGACTACCCAGAGCAAGTTTTAGCTACCACAGTCAAGACAACTCAATGTCCAAAGTGCGATGTTCCCTCCGACGAGCTTGGACTAGCAACTGGTGTTGCAAATTGGCAACCACAAGATCTTGGTGCAGTACTTGATGCCCTCTGCACTCTTGACCAAGGTGGATTGGCCTTTGTGCGTGCATGCGCAGATGCTGGCATTAAGCCTATTGTCCACCCATTCTAGGAGGGACTACCTTATGTCAATATATTCGAATCCATAACTCCTGACATTCTGCATCAGCTATACCAAGGGCTCGTCAAGCATCTTCTCGCTTGGCTTTCTGATGCGTGCGGCAGTACGGAGATTGATGCACGATGTCGACGCCTCCCCCAAAATCACCATATTCGACTATTTACGAAGGGCATCACAACTCTTTCGCATGTCAGTGGTACAGAACATAATCAAATCTGCCGTTTTTTGCTCGGCATCATCATCGACATCAGTCTACCTAATAATATGTCTTCCGCTCGACTCCTCCATGCCGTTCGTGGTCTGCTAGAGTTTTTATATTTTTCTCAGTACCCATGTCACAGCTCTGAGACGCTGGTTTTACTTGACGAGGCGCTTAACCTTTTCCAGGACAACAAGGACATCTTTATTGACCTTGGCATTCGGAATTCCTTCAACTTGCCAAAACTCCACTTCACAGCTCACTACGTTCACATGATTCGGATGTATGGCACTACGGACAACTACAATACTGAATACACCAAACGCCTTCACATCGACCTTGCAAAAGACGCCTATCGCTCTACGAATCACAAGAACGAGTTTGGTCAAATGACGACTTGGCTTGAACGGAGGGAGAAAATTTTCCGTCACGAGAAATACATTCAGTGGAGACTCGTCGAAAACACCGCACGTCCGCATCATCAGCCCCGTCCCCCAGAAATGACATTTCGTCGTACTCAAACGATGACGAAGCATCCTACCATCAAGGCAGTCACATTGGACAAGGTCGCAAACGAATATGGTGCCACGCACTTTAATGAATGTCTCGCACGTTATGTTGCGAAAGCTACCCTTCCTGTCAACACTGCTGTTACGGCCAGGCAGCTCGAAGATCGAGCAGCTGATATACACATCCCATTTCAAAGACTACCGGTCTTTCATAAGGTGAAATGGCTCTTGGATAATGTTCGTGGTGATGGGGATCCTCCAGTCACAGTCGATAGTGTCCATGCACGTCCTGGACGTTCAGGAAAATTTACATCCAACAGTGTTGCGCCGCGATTTGATACTGTTTTCGTTAATGATGGCACAGGCGGGTCACTTGGCATCAAAGGTGAGTGCTCTGAATTGTGCTGTTGACTGGTACTCAGTGGTTACTATTTAGGATATCGAATTGCGCAAGTCCGTATCATATTCTCGATACCTCCCAAAGCCATCCCCAAACTTTTCCCGTCCACATTTCAGCCTCCGAAACACCTCGCATACGTCGAATGGTTCTCTCCCTTCCGCGTACCTGATCGAGATCACGGCCTGCACAAGGTCTCGCGTGTCATTAAAAATGGAGAACGAATGGCCAGCATCATACCAATCAGCAATATTCGTTGTAGTGCCCATTTGATTCCGCATTTCAGCTCTGTAGCTCCTCGTGAATGGACCTCTGCTAACGTTCTTGACGAGTGTTCATCATTCTATGTAAATACATACTTAGATCGATACAGTTTTGCAACACTGCGCTAGTTGCCAATGATTATCATTAGCTTGCACTATACTATTGGTCTTAGAGCTAGCTACTATAAAATTTCACAGCTTGCGAAAATTTGTCTAAGAACGTCTAATCTATCTAAGTCTATATGGGAGGGTTTTCCTGATGAACCAGTTTTGCCAGTTTTGCCGGTTGCAACCGGCAAAACTGACCACAAGTAGTTTTGCCCCCCACACTAACTGAATGTCACCTCAAAGATTATATGCACACAGCCACCACGCCTGATTTTCATTTTTCTTCTGACCCATACATGGCTGACAAGTTCTACCAGTAACCAGTGACAACTTGAAGTTGTTTCTTGGCCACTATCCCTGCCCTCTGCTTAGAAACGGCCAAGCTTCAAGAGCGCTCAGCAATATTGGATGACGCAAACCTTTCGTTATTTTGCCTCAATGATTATCCTTCCTGCAATCACCGCAGTCCGCTGGCTCGATTTGAATATCAACAACTCGATGCACCTTCCCCAGGAGACGAATTTCATAATCAGAGCTGCACATATTCTCGGTATAAAACTTTCTCCAAGTATAGTCTCGCCACTGACGAGAACAGGTATAAAACGAACGCAGTTGAGTTGAAAAGGCCTCAGACGAGCACTTCCTGTTGCAGTGAGTAGTCCTCTGATGGTACACTGTGCATTTTATTGAACGAATGTATAACAGCTCTTCTAATACTTTGTCATAGTAACTTCGCACATCGCACAATCAAACTTTCCGTCGGTGTGTGATGATTTTACTGACATGATCGTATCACAGGCTAATGCATAGTTATACCAGATACCATGAAAGTCGCTCAAATCGTTTTCCTCACAATTCTCGTCGCTTTCAATGTCGCCAGGGCCACTACAGTGCCGACAATTTTTTCTCGATGGTCAAACTGTGTTGGCCCGTGCCAGTCTACAGCGCCGAACTGTGATCCAGGGAGAACGCCTGTGGAAACAAGCCCCAATTGCTGGGCGTGCTGCGAAGCTGGTAGCTCCTTGGCGTAAACGACTTTCGAACTGCTCGACAGGGACGGTGTCTTACCATTGAGGCCCTACGTACTGGTTCAACTGTAACTACATCATAAGTAGGTTGAACTCGGTCATCTTTGCTGTCAAATGAATCATATACCGTCTTCAAAAAAGATTGAGATTTGGCTTCGACATTATGGATGTCAGAACATCAGAGATACTGTATCGTGGAATGGCTCGATTTGAATATCAGCGCCTTGCCAAGGAGACGAATTTCATATTCTCGGTACAAAACTTCTCCGAGTAAAGTCTCACCACTGACGAGAACAGGTATAAAACGAACACGATTGAGTTGACGAGGCCTCAGACGAGCACTTCCTGTTGCAGTGAGTAGTCCTCTTACGATACACTATGTGCATTTCATTGAACGAATGTGTACCAGCTCTCCTGATACTTTGTCATAGTAACTTTGCGCACATCGCACAATCAAAATTCCCGTCGGTGTGTGGTTTTCCTAGCATGATCGTATCACAGGCTGATAATAATTATACCAGATACCATGAAAGTCGCTCAAATCGTTTTCCTCACAATTCTTGTCGGTTCCAATGTCGCCAGTACCGCTACAGTGCCGACAATTTTTTCTCGAGGTTGGACCTGTGTTGACACGTGCCAGTCTACACCGCCTCAGGACTGTGAGACAGGGATGACGCCTACGAAAACAAACTCTTGGTGCTGGATGTGCTGCGAATTTGATAGCTCCTTGGTGTAAACAACTTTCGAACTGCTCGACAGGGACGATGTCTTACCATTGGGGCCTCAGTCATCTTTGCTCTCAATCAATACAAGCAAAATATGTGTCATATGCCATCTTCCAAAAAGATTGAGACATAACTTCTGTTCACGACATGATGGATGTCAGAACATTACATAAAGATACTGTAGGCTATGAGTATCGGGCTCCGCTGTATACCTTACAGAAACACGACTCACCGTAGTTCACTGTCGTGACATGGCACTCATTTATCCACACACATCAAGATAGGCTACCATACCGGTGAGTCATGTGTTTAAATCCAAGGCGCAAAATACTTATACTCACAGTTGTGCCTATACCGCTCTGGAGCTTACATGTCTGCGTAACGCAGCAATTTTTGTACGAGCAAAAATCAGGACAATCTCCGGTACTATCAATGTTGGTGGGACTGGCAGATACCAATGCTATCAAAGCGGAAGCAACAGCAATGACAGAGGAGAGATGCATTGTTTGAGGATGTGATATAGGGTCAAACCAATCTGAATGAGGCAATAGGGAGATAGCTTTTTATACTGTACTGAATATCATTCTCCGTGGTCCGGGTGATGCAGGAAGAAGCTATCCATTTGAAGTTTTCAGAAGGTCACTGAAACCGCCCTTCCGGCGCAAAACAGTAGTGCCGGGGGCAGAATTGTTTGCGCGCAATTGTGCTGGCATAACCGGCAGAAGCGGCAGAACCACCACTTCTGCCGCTTGGCAAAATTTTCAAAGTGATACAAGCCGTTTATGACGATGTATAGTAAGTGTCACTAGAAAACACCATTAGAAGACATCAGCACGTCCACATCCAACTGTCCGTCGTCGTGTGAGGTGTGATCAACTACCATGATCTCATCGTCAACAGATTTCGGTGCAAGACCTTGGTCAACATGCTCCAATTTTGCAAAATCACAAACTTGGCCCTCCAACACTTCATTTCCGTCAACCTGATATTCTGCCGGATTCTACCCGCAGAATTCTGCCATCTGCCAGGCAGAACCGGTTTGGCAAAACCAGCTGGCAGAATGGCGAACTTCTGCCCACAACCCTAGTTGACGAGCATCCTGCGCTCCGCTCAGAAATGGCCATGTCGAGGCTCCAAGAGTGCTCAGTACTCAGTAGTGACCAATATTTGATCCTATGCAAATAATAACCTACTGATCGTTCTTCCTGCTGGATCGTTACAACCCGCTGGCTCGGTTTAACTTGGATGTGATTATCACGAATTTGGCGCGCCTTAATTATGCTCACATCCAGATCGCTAATTAGAGATGAATTGGGCCAGGTGAAATTGACGCGGCCCTGCCGCGGTCGTGACGCGCCTGTGACGCGGCACTGACGCGGCATATGTGACGCGGCACTGTAACAAATTCCTATGTACAAATCATGTTTACACAACTTCATATCGCATTCCAAACACTTTGAATCATCGTTAATGATCAACATATGAGTGTCTGCCTGCGTACAGGCTCTATAGTGCTGTATTCACCTCTCACCAAATTTACAGTGCTTGTCCTCTGCGTTCATACTACTAGTATGCATCTTGCCGTCAGTCCTATATTGTTGCATTACCTCTAATTCGTTCATCTATGTTGGTTTTCAGATGCAGTGTCAAATGTTGTCTCACTGTGTCAAGCTTCGACCTCACCCTGCCAAGTTTGATCCACTCTCTATACCCTACACCAACACGTCGAGCCCCAACCATGGCATGTCAGAAGCCTCGTTTAGGCTGCGTCAAGCACTACTCACACCACGACAAGTTCTCCCAAATATCTTCGCAGTCTCTGTACTAATATCAACATCCACACTCTATGCCGCGTCAAACAAGTTGTGCCGCGTCAAATTTTCAAACCTCGTCACTGCCGCGTCACCCGCGCGTCACGCGTCACGCCGCATCAAACTTCATTCATGCCGCGTCAAACCTCACCACCTCAACTGTCACACTGTCCGTATAACTTAGGTACATTTTACTTTACATCTGTCATAATAATTGATATTCTAACAGTGTTCCTTTTCATCCTGACAGAATTAGACGTCGTACACTGTAATTGTCCATAGGCAGTAATAAATTTATTCCCGCTACCTTTAGGTAGTGGGTTTTTAGGGTCAGGTTTTTTCGCGATTATACGCGGCATAGTGTTTTGGAAATTCATTGCTTCTAAAAGGCCATAAGTTCTCACGTATGGCGCTATATCTGCACATTTATTATTTGCGCGTCCCGCGGCTTGCGCGCTGCGCGTTTTCATCAATACAGAGTGGGCGCGTTTTAATCAAGAGGTTCCGCATTCCCGCACTGCGCGTTTTCGCCAATCCAGAGCTGGCGCGTCTTGATTGGACTCAAAACTCAACTTGAAGTTGCCGCCATGATAATTATGATATCTACTTTCCTTCAAGCAATTTGAGACTCGGACCACTGCAGTATAGTATTTGTACTGGTACAAACATCACTCTATACAATTGAACACGATGAGTCTACGTCGTACGATGAATGAAGTCCTTGTGGTTGAACATGAGTAAAACTAACATGAGTACTAGTAAGACTATGGTGAAGGAGGCTCAGGCTCGAAAACCAGTTTCTCTACTAGGAAGCTGCAAGTCTCGGAAAGAAATTGTTGGGCGTGCTTGAATGCCGCTCCCTGATCGAGAATCTTGAACATGAGGTCTTTGCATCCTTCACTGACACGTCCAAACTGCAGTTCCTTGAAGCGTTTGACGGCGTCGTCGTACGGCTGTGGATTCCTACCATCAAGAAGAAACCGGCCCATACCATTCCACCAAATTGCGTGCCAGTCCTCGTTGCAACCAGTTGGGTCTTGACACTCATTCGAGTGCATCAAGATCTTCGGTTCCTCCGCAGCTACGATCCGGCGGTGACTATCAAGCGCAGCCTGAACGTAAATTACATTCAAAAAAACTTCGTTGCCCATCAACTCCCGGTGGGCATGAGTGAGCTCGGTGATTGGGGTTTCTGCCAGTTGCTGAAAAGCATATGGAAAGATGGAGCGGACGTGGTATTTGATGGCGAGGTTGATTAACTTAGCTGGGTGGAAACGGTAACGTGCGGAAGATATGCGGGAAATAACGAATTCGCGTGCATGGGAGCATTGATACATGTCGCAGAAACGGAGAAATTTCGAGAGTTCATCGATGCTATGAGATCCAGTACGCATTCTACCGTGACAAACGGTTCAGTTACTGACTGAAAACATAAAATATCAACATACCTTCCAAACGTGAATTCAAGAAACAACTCAAACGTCTCCCGAGATATTCCGTTGAGGTGAATCGGTTTCTCATCACACATGCCATCTACTTCTGGTTGCCTAGAATTCTCCATGGTAGAAAACATATCACGAAAGACATTGGAAGACGCGGATAAGATTGAGCTGCAGAGTTTGTATAGTGTATTCTCTACCTGTCAATGGAAAGTTTTCAAATTAGTACGATAATTTGATAGATGAATAAAACTCACCTGGAAGATGTGGCTGGACGCATTAAAGTAATAGACTGGGTGTCGAGTTGGTACAACAAACTCTGTCGACATATTAGCAGGAAGTTGAAATTAGACGAAGGCAGTCCAACTATAGTTTGACTGCTGTAAGCTGGACGCTTACCATCTTCTGCTTACGAATCATGATTCGTAAGCAGATGGTAAGCGTCCAGCTTACAGCAGTCAAACTATAGTTGGACTGCCTTCGTCTAATTTCAACTTCCTGCTAATATGTACGCTACTCTATGATTCTATTGAATGCCGATTCATTCTAAATCTTGTTTCCGCAGTGATCGTGATGCCTATACCACCACAGGCGTTTCCGCCATTTCCATCTCGCATGCCAACTCAAGCTCCATGGTCAGCAAATTTTCTTACTGCTCACGATACATTGTCAGACATCTACCGACGGGCCTATCGTATTCTGCATCAAGAGGACGCCGACCCCCTTCAACTTACGTTTCACTTAGAGGCTGTATCTGGAGACGCTATACCCCTGCTCCAAGCACTTGCACATGACCCGCAGGGGCATGATATGTATGATTGGCTGACTTGTGCAGCAACCTCGCTTGGAGATCTCTCTGTTCAATTGTTGTCATTTCGACACAATACTCGAAATTCGTGAGTCGTATTATCTCATTTTGAATGATTGTTGACTATGCGTGAATCCCAGAATGGACACCAACGTTGCGTTTCCAGAACCAGTGTCATTGCTGCATACAGGTCGTCCAGGTCGTCCAAAAAAATCCATCGACCTTGCGTTCCTTTCCGAAGCGGTCTCAAATTCACGTCAAATTAGACTTACGGAACTTGCCAAAACGCTAGGAGTCCACAGGAACACGCTGCGACTCTATATGAAGCACCACGGTGTTGAAAGAAAGTACTCCGATCTTACCAATACCGATCTTGATCTCCTCATCAAGGAGTTCAAGAAAAAGCGACCTGATTCAGGTATCCGGTACATCGTTGGGTATCTTCGTAGACATGGTCTCCGGGTGCAACATCAACGAGTAGTAGAGTCACTTCGCAGGGTTGATGGCTTAGGCCAAGTCCTGCGGGATCGACAGGTCAAACGTCGACGGAAATACCATGTGAAGCGCCCCAATGCGTTATGGCATGTAGATGGCCACCATAAGTTAATTCGATGGGGGATCGTGATTCATGGGTTCATTGACGGGTTTTGTAGAACGGTGCAATGTGTTTTTTAACGCATTTGCATTGATTACTGACTCTAATTTATATGTCTATTAGATAACGGGACTTCGAGCAAGTAACAACAATCGCTCCAGCACAGTTTTGGAACTGTTCATTCACGCAATGCAAAACTTCGGAACACCTTCTCGTGTGCGAGGAGATCGTGGAGGAGAGAATCTCGATGTTGCAATGTATATGATAATGCGAAATGGACCACGTCGTGCGTCCTTCATGTGGGGATCGTGAGTCGTAATGTGTTTGTTCTGCAGCTTTATGTTAGGTACTAATTCTGGACAAGTTCTACACGGAATTCGCGGATCGAGCGTCTATGGGTTGAAGTTGGCACGCAGTTTGCTAGGAGGTGGAGAGCGTTTTTCACTCGACTTGAAAACCATCACGGGCTCAACCCTCACAGCCCTAGTCATATCTGGTTGCTCCAGACTCTGTTCCTCGATGAAATCAATCAAGATTGTTCGGATTTCCGGGCGGAATGGAACTGTCATCCGATACGTGGTCCTGACACCAATGATAAGAGCCCTAAGGTAAATGCGTCGTTTTACATTTATGTGACACTGACAAATTATCTCATTGTGACCCAGGATTTACGTTTTTTAGGTCAAATCCAGTTCGGCGTGTATCGTGACGACTGCGAAGGGGTCCACCCTGACGTGATTGAAGAACACTATGGGGTACATGGTCCTACTACGACTCGACGACAACATCAGAGTGGAGCGGGGCATCCAATTGACGAAGAAGAACGTGATAACGAAGAGGAGCCTCTAACTATGGTACAGGCTATCAATGATCAACAACGACACCATATCCACCACGACGCTATCAGTGTTCCATTGCAAATCAGTCCTTTCGTCAATGACGAAACACGCCGGCAATTCTCTGCCACCCTTATCGAAGTCATAGCCGAGGATATAACACCGTGCGACTGCAGGCTAGCAGGAAATGAGTGGGAAGGCGATGAGTATCCAATCTTCGAGGCTATCCCTGTTGGCCGACGAGGGTCGAAAGAACTACACGTGTCTCTCGCCGAACCAAGCTGGTTCAACCGGGCGAGGCTATGGTGTCAGGCCTTACTAGTGTTGTCATACTTTTTAGCGGCTGGGCAAGAGTAACTTAAACTTACGAGAGTCGTAGTAGTTATTACTCTTGAAATACTTACTTGGACAATACGTCAACCAGAAGGCAGGCAGAATGTCATAAGTTTCAAATTGTAAATATAAACCGCACTATCTAGTACCTGTTGACTATCCTCTTCAAGTCCAAGTCATTTCCATCTTTTGTCTCCTCTTCCGTGTGAAGTCTTTCTCCACCTTCTCCCACTAGTACTATCGCTCTGCATGGATTCCGAGAGCAATGCTATGGACCGGGAGCACTTCTGTAGAGGTTCCAAATCTGACAGTCAAGTGTGCGATTGCGAAGAATTCTTTGCTCGGTCGCAGGATGAAGGCCACTGCGTGGAGTGTGGTCACGGTCGCAGCAAACACCCTCGCAAGGCATCGACTCGGAGTGGCAAACCACTGGAAGTTCAAGAGGATGAACAGCCTCACCGACTTGGAAATACCTCAGCTGTCGTCAAGGATATTTTTGACCGAATCGCTAGTGGTGGCAAAAGTGTCAACGAAAAGTTGTCCACCACCAAGCGACTCACTGAAGCCGGTGTACCACTCGCCAATGCCCGAGAGGAAGCCTTATCGACTCTTTCTTCCACCCGACTTGCTGGTTACAGTAAGCTGGCTAAGGGCCCAGTGTCGTCGGGCTTGCGAAAGGTATGGGATCATCGGCTAGTGCATGAAGATTAGTTTGCATGAATACTGAAGTTGCTTCTAGGATCGCAAGGATACTATGAGTAGCTCACTGCAACCTAGTAAAATTGGAAGCCAAGCACGCAGGAGCACTATGTCTAACCTTTCCACGACCGGAGCTAACACTTTTCGTGTCGCATCAATTGCTCTATTGACTTGCGGTGTCGATGTTAGTCAAAGACAATCAATAGTCTACTAAACCCACTAATTCATAGCATTTTCCAGAGAAACGGTCTCATCAGAGCACCTAAGGCCCCAACCAAGAATGGCCAGAATGAAATCCAGGCTATGAAGAACCGGGGTTGTTACCTTGACCGGCCTGAGCAATTTATCATCGATAGCGGATGGTCCTACCACAAGATCACCAGCCAGTTACGAAGCTGGTTTCCTAAGGTATTCGATTTTCTGGATATCCCAGTTGAGAAGCGACCATCAGCGCCATCACGATCATTAGCACGGCCGACACAAGACGAAAAGCCTATTTGGCGACTCCTTAACAAGAGTGGACAGACATTAACGGTTGTCAATGTTGCATTTCCGACTGGGACTGACCTAATGAAACACAAGGGCCGAGATAAAGCAAGTGTCAGCGAGTGTCACCTGTGGTTTGGTGTGTTCCTGTTTCTTTCTCGTACTACTTGCTGCATGTTGCCCTAACAATTCCATCAGTCACACGGAACCGGATTCCAGACAACGTTTACGAATCTTGGAACACTCAACCGGTCGTAGCTGGTTCGGATTCCGAACACGATGATTGCAGTGATGTGCTTTTGTCTGACGTGGACAGTCTCAATGATTCGTTTATCTCCAAGTCGGACAATGAGCTTGCGAGTTCTTTGATGGAACTGGAGTTGACTGATGCTGAGGTCGAGGATCCCAAAGGCAAAGGAAAAATGAAGGTTGTATCGCCAAAGAGAACTAACAGTGAGTTTTCGGTGTTGGCCTTGATGTGTGGACTCATCCATTCCAACAGTGAAACGAACTCGCACAGTTCTTTCCCCTGAGCAATCGCCATCGGAGGTTCAGAGAGCAATTCGAAAGAAAAGTAAAGTTAAACAGGGTAGAGTTTTTCCTTCCGTTATGTTTTTTATTATTATTCAATCCTTTACTACATACTCAACAGAATCAGCTAATGATGTTCAAGCTGCCATTCCCTTGTTTTTTACGGAATCTGGGCCATCGACAGGCTCTCAGCCATTTCCGTTGACTCAACTTGCTCAGTCCAATAGCCTCAGTGAGTTTTCCATTCGTGCTACTTGTTTAAAATTTAACCTGTGCTGTTGTTGCCAGAAACGGCGTCGTTCCGTAGCAGTCCACTCGGAGTGCCAGCTGGTACTGCCATTCAATTCCTAAAGTCGAAGAGTGCATTATCATCCCCACCCGAATTCGTGTCAGTCAGCGAGGCGGATGTCTTGTGGCGCAGTCGATCACACGTTGACGACCCTTTTGCACCGGAGCAGATCAATCCCTGGGATTCTCGCTATTCCATGAAGCCCGCTAACCTCCAGCTCATGTGAGGAGGGTCGGTTACCGTTTCCCAAACAATGTTTGACAAGTGACCGGGTCTAGTATTTGTTGATGACAGGCATGCTAATTTGGTACTAGTTTTTGTCATTTCTCGTGCGTTGCAGTACATACCACTATCTCATCCTCATCCTCATCTCATTCCGTACTTATACCTTGCATCCTCGCGATGCCTCACCTAATGATGTCTTGCAGGAGTCACGTACATGATTTACTTCACACTCTTTGAATGCAAACATTGACGACTAAGTACGAAGGACGCGTTGTCTCACTCATTTTGTGGGTCCATCAAAACAGTATGTATTTGAAGAAAAAAAACTATAATACTGCGTGAGCCGCTAAGTTAGCTCCGCACAACTTGAATGACTCGGTTAGTAGAGACTTGAACAAGCAAACGCGCTGTAGAGACTCGTGTGTCTCATGGTGTGATATGGCAGGTTTCACTAGGAAGTATACAGCACAAACTCGCAGCGTCATTCTGTGCGCTACCCACAGCTATCTCTATATGACGCGCAGCTTTCCCACGCAACGCGCGCCATGCGCGCACCATTCCCGCGCTTCGCAATGTATACGCGCGCGCGCGTTCCTGCGCTTGCGCGCCCTATAGCGCCAGCCATTCAGATGCATCCATCCACTGTCCACCAAGCTTCCTAGTACGTATATTTCCATTTCCTTTATTAGCATAGTTCCACCTTTATTTTTATCATAGTTTCTCACTCATATATATCCTTACATACCTACTCGGTAGCGCTTCGGCTCCGCATGACCGCGCTTAGGCGCGCTATATAAGCGCCAGCAGTACATACTACACTTTACCTTACTTTTCCCTTGAACTTACTAGTTATCACCCACTATTTACTTAGCAGTACATAGTAGAAGTCTATTGGTCTACACTTTGCATCTATCTTTTCTTATATTGCTTTATATCATCACTTAAGCTTAGTCTCTTTTATTTCCGCTTACGCGCGCGCGCTTTCCCGCGCTTCGCGCTAATACGCGCGCGCGTTCCCGCGCCTTCGTACCTTGCGCGCACTTGCGCTTTCTCACGCTTCGCTGAAGCGCGTACCTCTAGATCTTCGCAGCACTCGCTTCCCCTAGGGTCGAACGCACTTGTCTCCTCAAGAATAGCAGACTAGGTAACACGCGACCTCACAACATTTTATAGATACAGTTAGGAGCATCCTTGTTCCTCATTGTATTGTTGTTTCTACAACTGGAGCCCACCGCGAGGGGAGCAGTCAGCAAGATCTAGTTTTGCGCATCTTAACACATACAGGTCAATCTCTTTGCATTTTCACAAGCTAACCAGTTTCTAGTCACGCATTCTCGCGCCTTGCGCGCGTGCTTTCCCACCCCTGTGCGCCTTGCGCGCGCACCTTTGCACTTAGCGCAATTCGCACATATAAGGTCAATCTCTTTGCAATTTCAGAAGCTAACCATTGTATAGTCACGCACTCTTGCACCTTGCGCGCGCGCAATAGTTCCCACGCCTCTGCGCCTCACGCGCGCACCTGTTATACGCCTCGCGCGTGCCTGCGCCTTTTCACGCCTCAATGCCTTATAGATTGCCCATCCGCGGCACAGCAAACGCGCCCAAGTTCGACGGCACTACAGACAACCTCGCTGAATTCATTGACGCATATGAGCAGCTTGCTGATGAAGCAGGACTCCAAGGACTCGACCGCATCAAAGGTATCATCCGCTACCTTGCGCGCGATGATCGAGAACTATGGGGAGGCATGCCAGAAGCGGCAGTAGATAATTACAGCGCCTTTTTAGATGAGGTGAAGGTAATGTATCCTGGATGGGATGGTAAAAGACGCTACGCGCTCGCGGACTTGCGTGCCATCGCGCGCGAATACGCTAACAAACCAATGCCTTCTTGCACAGAACTAAGCAGTTACCTGCGCGCATTCAGGAAGATTATGCAGCCACTCATGGACGAAGACCGTATTGGAAAGGCCGAACGCGACCGCTTATTCATGGAAGGAATCCCTAGCGATGCTCAGGCGCAAATCCGCTTGCGCCTTATGATCAAGTTCCCTGACCACCACCCATACGACCCATTCCCATTCATGGACGTCTTCGCAGCTGCGCAGTTCCTATTACCTGCGCGCACTTTTCCCGCGCCAAGCGCACCAGTAAGCGCACCAATTAGCGCGCCCACTATAGCGCCAAACACGCCAGTTAGCGCACCAGTGGCTAAGTGCCAAGATCGCTATCACGCGAGCCACGCAACCCAGGATACGACCATTAGCGCTAATGCGACAGATGGACTCTTCTATTGCGCACCCTCGGAAGTTGCACTTAACAAAAGGCCACCAGTTCCAATTCTCGCGCCTCGCACGCGCGCCTTTCCCGCGCCTTCGCGCGATTTACGCGCACCTCAACCATCAACTGCGCCAGCATGCAAAGCTATACCAGAACGCACCGCTTTAGATCACGAACTCACGCGCACGCTCACGAAGCGCAACCAGAAGCGCACCGCAGGCGCCTCTTCACCCTCACCATCAGCATCATCTCCTTCACAATCTCCATCATCACCAATCGCATCGCTAGTCAGGGATGACTCTAAACATCTATTGCACACTAACGCGCCAGTTGAAACACGCGCGCCTATTGCTATCGCATCGCGCGTGTCTATCGCTATCGCATCGCGCGCGCCTATTGCTATCACCTCGCCAGCAGTCAGGGATGACTCTAAACATCTATTGCACACTAATGCACCGCTAGAAACACGCTCGCCCCTCGCTATCGCATCGCTTAAGGAAGAAACCTCGCCAATCGCACCATCACCATCACTGCTCGCATCATTAGAGGTCAGGGATGACCCTAAATATCTATCGCGCCTTAGCGCGCCTATAGAGGAGCCTTCTGCCACACCGGAGGCTCAAGTCGCATCTTGCATCAACCAGAGTTTGTCTCTGGTAATTCCATTTGTCACTAACGATCACGCGCACATCGCGCTCTTTGCTTCTAGTGACTACCGCGCGCCGGTAAAACATCCATGCATCACACCACCTAACCATCAAGCAGAGCATGTCTCAGGCGACCCTGGCGCGTCTCAGGCGCACCATATTGCGCCTAAGGACGCGCAATGCGCGCGCCTAGAGGCAGTGTATATTTACCCTCATCTTGTTTCGCGCTTTTTGTCCTTTTCATGTTTGAAGCTCTTAAGGAGCTATATGATGATTCCAAACACTTTAATTTCATCTTCTCACCACCCCTTGTTCATGCGCCATGATCACGCGCATCGCGCAATATGCGCGCGCGTTCCCGTGCCTCGTGCACTCATAAATTTAGCAGAGTTTTCACGCTACCGCATTTCTATCGCTTCTCCCCTTTTAAATTTCATTTCTGTCATTCAACACAAGGTATATTCCAATCAGACATCCAGGCGCGACATAGGCGCGCGCCTGACACATACATATGCGCCTAACCCCCCTATCATCACCTTTAACTTCGCACTTCGCACATTTATTCGCATTCTTCGCACTTTTGCTTACCATGTCAATTTCGTTCCTGCGCGCCTTGATGCGCACTATTCTCCTTCACCTATGCGCCTATTGCGCCTTGATATACCACCCTTACAGCCCATTGGCGCAACATTTGCGCCTAATTCTTCACTATACATGTCTCTCGCTAATGAATTTGCAGAGAAATGGCCGTTCCTCGCGTGTTCGGCCAATATAATCAAATTCGCGCGAAATTGCGCCAAGGCGCGCACATCGCGCGCATCCTATCAGCTTGTAGGGCGCCTCTACACCCCTTGCTGCGCCTCCCATTGGCGCGCCTTCAACCTGCAGCGCGTTGTGCAGGAATTCATTCTGCCAGTTACAAGCCCCCCCAAGCGCGCCAACTGCCTCGCGCATTCCAACCCTACCTTGGGTCAAGCGTTAGCTCGCAAGAGACGCGAAGCGCGCTAGCCACGCGCACTCGCACGCGCTCAAGGAGGAGGATCAAGCGCCTCAGCCGCGCATCAAAGGAGGAACATATACCAACACTGTTTCATAGGATATTGTTTGTTTTACCCTGGGTTTCGTCCAGCGCTCTTTCATTTCATTTTCTCTCATTATAACACTGTCCAAAAGACTAATAACACACTGATATATATGCATATAGGGATTGCCTAGAAGAACATAGAAGAAAAACAACCATAGATCGTGCCCGCCTAGCTCAATAGTATTATTTTCTCTTCGCACGCATGACGCGGCACCATGCCCCTTTTTACCTTAGAACGCGCACATATGCGCGCAGTCTTCCCACGCTCACACGCACATACGCGCGCAATATTCACGCGCCCATACGCCTCGCGCGCGCACACATGCGCGCTTCCCGCGCCTTGCTCATAGGAAGGTGTAGATGTTGACAGCTGCACGAAGAAGACAAGTCGGATAGGACATCCGCAAAGTCTACCATTTTCCCTTCATATTTTCACATATAGTTTTACTCACAATGTTCAAACCTTTAGCATCTAATATTTAGCGCGCCTAGCAGGACTTGGTCTGGACATGGATTGGATCGCTCCTGGACTGCGCCACTTTGCATCATACCCACCATACAACACATGCGACAATCACGCGCTTTCTCGCGCCTTGTGCGCGCGCGCTTTCCCGCGCTTTACGCCATATGCACGCATCTCGCCCACACCTTGCGCGCCACATCCATATCACTCTCGCATCATCGCCCCACACCCATGGCATATTATTCACATCAGAGTCACCCTCGCAATCCACCATGCTATGCTTCATTCCCGCGCCTTCATGCATAGCGCGCGCACATTCTCGCGCCTCGCGCATACCATGCGCGCGCACCTTCCCACGCCTTTGCACCTTGCGCGCGCCTGCGCTTTCGCATACATTGCATATCACGCGATAATTCCTGCACTCGCACATTCATCACCCAACAACCAAAGCATCGTACAAGCATCACACTTGCATACTCTCACGCAAAATCCTCACCACGCGCGCGCTGAGTGGGGACACTCAGAATTTAAGTCCCTGGGAGATGTAGAGACTCGTGTGTCTCATGGTGTGATATGGCAGGTTTCACTAGGAAGTATACAGCACAAACTCGCAGCGTCATTCTGTGCGCTACCCACAGCTATCTCTATATGACGCGCAGCTTTCCCACGCAACGCGCGCCATGCGCGCACCATTCCCGCGCTTCGCAATGTATACGCGCGCGCGCGTTCCTGCGCTTGCGCGCCCTATAGCGCCAGCCATTCAGATGCATCCATCCACTGTCCACCAAGCTTCCTAGTACGTATATTTCCATTTCCTTTATTAGCATAGTTCCACCTTTATTTTTATCATAGTTTCTCACTCATATATCCTTACATACCTACTCGGTAGCGCTTCGGCTCCGCATGACCGCGCTTAGGCGCGCTATATAAGCGCCAGCAGTACATACTACACTTTACCTTACTTTTCCCTTGAACTTACTAGTTATCACCCACTATTTACTTAGCAGTACATAGTAGAAGTCTATTGGTCTACACTTTGCATCTATCTTTTCTTATATTGCTTTATATCATCACTTAAGCTTAGTCTCTTTTATTTCCGCTTACGCGCGCGCGCTTTCCCGCGCTTCGCGCTAATACGCGCGCGCGTTCCCGCGCCTTCGTACCTTGCGCGCACTTGCGCTTTCTCACGCTTCGCTGAAGCGCGTACCTCTAGATCTTCGCAGCACTCGCTTCCCCTAGGGTCGAACGCACTTGTCTCCTCAAGAATAGCAGACTAGGTAACGCGCGACCTCACAACATTTTATAGATACAGTTAGGAGCATCCTTGTTCCTCATTGTATTGTTGTTTCTACAGCGCCAGCTCTGGATTGGCGAAAACGCGCAGTGCGGGAATGCGGAACCTCTTGATTAAAACGCGCCCACTCTGTATTGATGAAAACGCGCAGCGCGCAAGCCGCGGGACGCGCAAATAATAAATGTGCAGATATAGCGCCATACTCACGGTGGTTCGTGCACGCCTGATTAATGTCGTGGTTCAAACGTTCATACCCTCGTTTTCTTGATACTCATCTGCTATCGACGTATCGTTATGTCTCAAATCACTGATGTTGTAGTATCTTCTGATAATAACGGTTCAGTTCACGGTTCATCCATAAACGGTTGCGCGACTGGTTCAAAATCTCGTGATTGTGTGCAAGGAGAAGCTCTTATTCGTGATATGCTATTTTCAGCTTCTCCGACGCAGTCACTGTTTTCTGCTGATGCTACTCAATTAATTTCTTTGGTTCAGGATCATGGTCTTCAAATGCAATTGTCACCTGCTGAAACGAAACACCACCTTTTGCGACATCTGCTGTCTGGAGTTTGTATTCATGCGGGAGCCGGCCAAAGCGGTCCCAAGGCTTGCGGGCTTATTTCTCAAGGTTTTTCCGACGTTTCTTCTCTTCTGGGTTATGTCGTTCGAGAGGTCTCGATCTCTCTATCATCGACATTATCGGTGGCTTTTCTTAAAGACATTGTTCGTGCTGCTGGAGAAGAAAGCTCGCTCGTCCACGCGAATCGTGCCGACTTGATCCGTTTGCTGTCCCATCGGTGTGTCAAGTCTTCGGAAGACGACGTCGTATTGAACGAATTGTTTCTTGGTTTCGAAAATCTATCTCATTCTTCATTGCATGCATACGCTGTAATTCATGGTATTCAATTTCAATCGGCATGTTCCCGCGAAGCTTTGTTGCAGATGTTGATGCACCATTTGTCCGACGGCAGTTGTTTGCACGGCAAGGATCTCTTCCAAGGTTGTTCACGTGTATGTTCTGCTTGTCATTGTGATTCTTCTATGGATGCAGTAACTCTTCAGATTCAATTATTGGATGTCGTAGGTTCTCGGATGTCTGCAAGACCTCTTCGCCGTCTTTTTCGCATTCATAACATTCAGCATTCCACAGGTGATAATTTGCGTGTGCTGAGAAAGAAATTACGATCATTCCTTTCTATGTTAAAGAAGGGGAAACACGCTGAGTTGCAAAGTGCAGAACAAGATGCGCAATTTATCCTCGCAGAGCAGACCAAGGAGAAAGTTCGACAAGCGTGGCCACGTTTAGTGGATGACGGAATTAAGTACAAGGTGCGCTGTGCATTTCGTGAGCAAATATCGGTTGATTCTCTTGCGACTTTTACCTGCGCATGCTGTGCAGAGGCGTGTCCTGTACGCCAGCGTGAATTGGTTACACCTTCTGAACTAGATTGTGATATTCTTCGGCGTCCCGATCGACGTCTCCATGGCAAGGGTGGAAACTTGGATCCATGGTGGCTACGTTCTACATCTTTTCCTTCTGCCACGACACACGTTGATGATGCTTTGGTGGATGTTCTTATTGACGATCATGGCGTGCATCACGACGATGAACATCGCATTACTTTGGCTATATGTGTTTCGTGTCTTTCGTCGTTGCGGAAAGGCAAGCTTCCTTCCACTGCTCTAGCCAATCATCATTATCTTGGCCCTGTTCCAAATGTATTACGGGATCTCACAGTCATTGAAGAGGCCATGATTGCTCGTTGTCGCGCTAAATGCTGGGTGGTTCATTTGAAAGAAGAAAATCAGGGCCTCCAATTGCCATATTCTCAACGGGGATTCAAAGGTCATATTATTATTTATCCTCAGAATCCTTCTGCATTACTAGATGTTCTTCCTTGTACTCTTGATGACGTTTCCACACCAGTTTGTGTGATCTTTGTAGGATCGAAACCACCTTCAGCAGAGTGGTTACGTACCAAGGCCAGACCCTTGATAATCAGGCGTGAGCGTGTGCGTAATGCTTTACAATGGCTTGTGCAACATAATCCTTTGTATGCTGAAGTTGTCATTGATCATACGCTTCTCGACAGTTTACAAGAAGAACAGACATTGCCTGTGCATATTCAACATGTGTTGTCTGATCAATCTGATGATCTTCTCACTTCGAAATATGATGCGCCGTCTTTGGATTCTGAAGGCATGGTTGATCATTGCGATGCTACAGACATTCCTGTGCCATTTTCTAACGTGGTAGTTACAGATGTGGATGCACACGCCCCTGCTAATGAGTTACGAGCTGCTGCGTTACGACACGTGAAACAGCGTGGTGGAGGATACATCGAAGTTCCGCATGGTCCTCAGCCTGTCAATGAGTTCTTCAATCCGCAGTTATTTCCAATGATTTATCCGATCTTGTTCCCTTATGGTCTGGGTGGCTTCGAGGATTCGATTCGCACCACAAGGATATCCATGAGAAAGCATGTCAAACACTTATTTTCTCTCACAGACAAACGTTTTCAAGAGCATTATTCGTTCTTGTTCACCGTTTTCAATGTACTGCAACGACGAGAAATTCTTTTGCATTCAAGCCTGAAGGTTCGTCGTACGGATTTCTCGTCTGTTGCTCGAAATTTTGCAATGGTGTCTCCTGAAGCAGTCCATGTGGTGTCCGAGCGTGTAGCTCAGGGTGACAATCAAACAGCCTATTCTGATGAAGAGCGCAAGGTTCTCAGTCTTATGCAACAAGTGAAAGTTGTCTCGTCACATGTGCGAGGATCAGCTGCAGCTCGACTCCATATGCGGAATGAGATACGAGGTATGATGATGCATCTGCAAACTAGAAATTTCTTCACAGATATGGTAATTTTCGACAGTTTCCCACAGCCACCCAAAGTGGCGACAGAGCTCACAGAACGTACAGCCCCAGACGCCAAAGTGGTCACAGAGCTCACAACCGGGTCAGACTGTTCAAAATAAATTCAATGGTTTCCAGCTCAACGGCCTCAATCTTTTTAAAGTGTTGAAGTCTACTAGTAGTACTAGTACTTAGTACTTAGTACTTAGTAGTAGCAGGCTCGGAACTTCCTTTTAATTGCTAGCTTGAATTTGCACATTGTCCCCAATTACGATACAAACATTATATTCAACGAAATACCAATATATAGTAGTAGTACTGTACATACTAGTACTACTAATGCGCGCGCCGAACTTGAACACAAAAGAATAAGAATAGCTCGAGTCATCAGTCTAAAATTACTGATACACAACGGTTGGATTGTTCTGTGATAAGACATGAAGTTTGCAGTGGCGAATGTGAACAGATATGACTTACCTTGCAAACTGCATGGCGCAAGTGAACGGTGAGAAAGACCGTATTTTTGAAAAGTAATTCGCATATACCCTAATCCTATATCTGCTTTGTCGAGCTTTTTCTTCGAAACGTCGGACTGGTGCTTAGAAAGATTCGCCATGATTTCGCGTTCTCGCACTACACAATCCGCTAGCACCTTCTCCGCCCTAAATACATCCCGCCTCGCCCTCGCTAGGTCCATGACGAGGTTGGCTTCAAGTTCATCGGTGTCGTTGATTGACTGTAAGTACCATGTTACTTAGAGCGAATGCGATACAATATGATTGACTTACCATTGACCTGATACCATCGGCTATATCGTACAGGTCAGAAATACCGCTGGAATCGTGACGACACGAGTGACAACTTGGACATTGCTGAACAGAGTGTGTGCGCGTACAAGGCATCAGGTGCGAAGATGATGATGGGATATCATTGCTGAGATTAAGACTGATTGGTGGGGCTGACATTTCAGAGAAACAAAGAGTAAGTTGTTGATTATGAATTGGGCTTCTCACGACTCACGAGTGTCGGACTTTGCGAGGACCATCATGTCCAATTTCCAGTGTCCTTCATGCGGTAAAGCCAGTTTCAGAGATCAGGTTGCTGTTGCTCGTCACATGAGCCAGCCTCGCTCAGGATGTAGCACCTGGCTACAGGATTTAATACGTCTGCGGGACCTATCTGACGATTCTATGAATACAGATGACTTGGACGGACCGAATATTCCCGGTGGTGGGCCTCAGGCTGAGGTTGAGTTCACATTCGGAGATAGAGACGAGTCATTTGAAGGTAGCGGTGAGAGTGGTGGCCAGGCCTCTGAGGAGGGATTACTTCCGAATGGTGCCTCAGATTTCGTCGACCAATATCCCGAATCTTCTCGGACGTATGGCATGG
>NW_024539936.1:0-27816 GCF_016647785.1 Suillus fuscotomentosus | reverse complement strand
TTGTGTGCTACCCGGGCGAGGAACTTCATATTCCTTCTCGTTACTTAAACCAGCCAAGCTGATTTGATCTATCTAGGTCCAACCTGTTTTCTTCTCCCTGGACAATCAGCAAACCGACGTCGATCTCCTCCTCCGAAGTTTGGTATCACACCTTCACAGACACGTTACCATTGCGGGACCGATTCATTACTTTCTAACATCCCTTTGTCAAGATTCACTGCATTGGCCCTGGATTTTTCTCGTGGTAATGGAGAAGGCATGCCCATCGAATGGGGAGGATGCAGAGCATGGCATGACGAGTGGCAAACTGTCAAGGAGCATCGCGAGAAACTTGACCAGTGCTCACGCGATTATAAACTGCACTCTGCCTGACAGTTATTTCGCCCTGGACTTTGAGAAATGGGGGGGTTTTCAGATGGAACTGAGCTCATCTGTGACGGCAGGTTTGGATGACAACGATGACACTGGATTGCCTCTGCTGCCCTGATCGTTGATATTGAGATGTCTCGCGATGTGCGTTTTATGTAGAGCTTCATGATGCCATACTGTACAATGTACATGCCAACCTGTAGCTGATACTCTCAATTCGCGACTTTCTGGTTGAGTTTTGTCGACTTGGGGATGTCACCAACTTATGTGATTACGTGATCCACACACATGAAGCCGAGGAGATCGCAATGCCAAGCTAACACCGTACATAAGTTCAAATATTGTGCAATATCTTTACCCCTGCATCAATTATCCACTTCCCAGCGCCGACTCCTGGCAATGGCAGACACAGGAAAAGTTCATCACCACAGATCAACTTCATAATAGCCCATGACACAACAAGCTGTAGTGTCGCGATGCGATACTATATGCTGCTGAATCTGCACAAATATTATTGTGCCCCCCCGAAATAAAAAGTGTGCCCCTCCCCCCCCCTGAAATTGAATTTGTGTGACACCCCGAAAAAGGAAATTGTGTCGCCCCGAAAACTGCAACATGTGTCGCCCCAAAATTATATCATGTCACCCCAAAATTAAAATTGTGATACCAATATTTGACAGAGTGTATTTTATCATTGTCATGCTCATTTCCACCCAGGCTTACATGAAACAAGTCAATTAAAGCATTGTAATAAGAGATAGTTACTATGTACGAGTACCAGAATATAAACAGATATAATAAAGTCGGTGTAAAAGGATTATAATCAGTGCTGTCAATCGGTGATGGGTATATTTCAAGTTGAACGATATAGGTGCCAAAAACAAATCTAGAAATTGAAAAGATGATTCCCTTCTCATGGGTTGTCAATGCTGGTATCGAGAACAAAAGACCCAGAGGCCTGCAAGGTTGGGGGGTTATCAAGACTGGGATCAATAACAAAAGATACAGAGGCCTGCAGTGGAGATGACGAGACAGGCTCCAAAGGCGTGAGGTCAGCCTCCACAGGTGCCTCTGGCTCGGCAACAACATCATGATTATCTAAACTGAAAGAACCAAAAAAGTCACCAGTGTATTCATCATCACTTGCAGTCAAGTCAACTATAGTGGCCGACTCGGATATGGTTTCAGAGTCCGATGCAGGCATAATCTCGTCATCAGTTTCTGTTGATACTGATCACAAAAGTTTAATATGAGCCTCACTCGCAATCAACAGAAAAAAACAATAAACCATACCTCGATGAGATTTGGTCTTGCGAGGGGGCTCTGATAAGCTCAACTCAGATGAGGTGGAGCTGTCTTCTGAGTCACTGGATATACTCTCAGACTTGGTACGACCATGGTATGCTGAGCTAGATGAAAGAGTGGCCTTCTCCTTCCCTTTTGATTTCGCCTACCCTTGCAACACTGACAGTGGGATGCTTTGACAAGTGACTAAGAAGGCAGGAATTGGCATAGTCTGTTTGAAGCGAACAAACTGAGGACTGACCTAGAATAACCACATTTTCACGAAATCCACCTCTCGAATTCGTCCTTGCATTTCGTGCCACCGATGACCCATCAGGGAATTGGATACCAGGAGGAATTACGATCCTGCACTTCTCTTTGACACAAAGATAGTATTGGGGCAGATACTGAAAGATCTCGTCTTGGTCCTCCTTGTAATCTGGATTCATCAACTTTGGCAAGGCATCAAGATAAAGGAAGAGCCGAGGGAAAAATTTGCGAAGCTCTAGGTCAAAGAGCTCAAAAGACCAGTTCTTGCTGATGATGATACCATCGACATAATCTGTGATCGCCAGTCTCATGACCTCAAGAGTCTGGACCTCCACCAAAGTTGGTGCTTGGGGATTGCGAAGAACAGGTGTCAGAAGTGGGATGTACAAATGTGAGGTCTTCTTAGACTAAAAAGCAGTCAGCAATCCCAGCCAATCACAGTTATGATACTGACAGCTCACCTGTCTTGTTCCACAGGAAATAAAGATTATTTCTCCAGCTTTAAAGTGGAAGTTAGGAAGGCGAGCTGGCTTTGACTAATAAACAAACATTCCAACAGTCACTTGCCTGAGCAACAACTCATTTTAAAACATGCTGACACTTACTTTAGAGACCATCTGAGCCTTTGGCCTGCTGTGAGATTGAGAAGCAGACTTTAAGCCTTGATTGGCCTCGCTATTGGCCTTCTTATAGGCAGTTGATGATCCAGCTGAATTACCGAGCAATTCCTGCAAGATGGAATTAACTGCTAGTGTCGAGGTTGACTTTCTAGCATCGTCCATTTGGCTGCTGGCCTGTCGTTTGCGCTTGGGAGCCATATGAAAAATTAAGAAGGTAGCAGAAAGATAAAGGAGTGATTGGTGACAGAAGAGACAGTAGTAATTTTAAGTGGGCTGTAGATTGTTGTAGTATGAAACTGCTCAGTCGTAGTCGAATTCAACCACATTATTCATCACATGATCTGTGGCTGTACATGCTGTATAATTGCATGGACACTTCAAACTTAATATTGTCGACTTTAAGCCAGTCTGCTTGCTTGTATATTGAGAGTCTAGGTACTATAATCGTAGTTAGCTATCAGAGCCATTGTGATGCCCAACACTATCGGTATTACTATCTGTGTCACTACTAGATCCAACATCGGTATTGGCAAGCTCCAAAAGCCTGAACATGACATCGAGTGCTTGACACCATTTTATTGCCCTAGGTCGCCAAATAAAATCAGGCAAGGGGATTCGTAATTCCTTGGTCCCCTGTCATCCTGATCGGATTATTTCATGTGAGGGATACTCATCACCATCCCATTCATGTGGAAGAACACCAAATCCTTCTGGGATGTGCCCTGCCTCTCAGTACTTGAGTAAAAGCTTGATGAAAGGTGTTGTGAAGAGTAGCAGGGTTGAATGGACTGGCATGCTTTGGAACATGAACAGGCTTATGGTGGAAATGAGCATCATGATCAGCAGCAATGAGCTGGGGAAGCTCTTGTAGATCTTCTGTTTCGCCACCTGGGTCCTCGAAATCATCGATGTCTTCCCACTCCTCCTCTGATTCTTCATCATCTGATTCTCCATCTGTAGATCCAGAAGCCGAATATACCTCATCTGAGGTATGACCTGCTCCAGTCTGATGGGGTGCACGATGCATAGGCTTGCCTGCAGTTCCATAGTACTGTCTGATGATGTCAGGATGGATTCCTTCACAATCATCGGCATATAGCCCATGTTCGAGCTGGCCCATAAGCCTCATATCCTAATGACCACAAAAGAAAAACTTTTCTATTAAGCTGATCATGTTTAAGATATTGGACGACATACATTTGGGCTCTGATCATGTCCCTCTCCTGAGATAGGGTGTGCATTCCATTCAGCTTGAAATGAGCAACAGTCAGACTCAATCTCCTTGAGGAAAAGCTCGTGTAATAGCCAAAGATGCTGAGCATTGGACACATCTAGGTCATGAAGCCTCTCAAGTCGATAGAAAAATGCATGCCACATGCGAGCAAATTGGGTGCCGACTTCAACCCAGGACCATTCAATCCTGCTGTTGTGAGTCGATCTAATGAGGGGCAGATTTTAACTCAACCAATGTAAGCAATGAAATTGTGTTTACTTACGATCCCCACATAAAGCTCACACGGTTGGGCCCTCTAGTCATGATCATATAAACCGAGACCTTTTTGTTTTCCCCACCTCTATCTCCTTGTATTCTTGAAGGTGTACCATAGATAGCGACAGCATTCAAAAACACCCTAAGCACTGTGGATGCACTATTGCTTGTGCTGGGATGAATGGCGACTATCTGAAAGTCAATGAAGATCAGATGTAGGCAGCTAGTGGAGAATAATAGCCTACTGTGCGGCAATATCCATCAATGATACCATGAATTACGATGCTCCAATGCATTAGCTTATGGTGCCCATCCATGTGCCACAGAGCATTTGGTCGTGAAACCCTATACTGCTGCCGTTGAATCATAGTGCATTGGCAGAGGACAGTTCCCAGGGGATCGACACGGTGGATAGAGGAAATAACCTGTTGTTGCTGTATCCGCAAGCCCAACTGTCGCAAATGGCCAGTAAGATAGTGAACCCCAGAATTTGGCTTCATCTGACGAAATTCTCGAACAGCTTGATCCAGGTCTGCATCTGAGATCAGGCTATACTTATAGCTAACATTGTTCTGCTTCAAGTAGGAGCGCAAGGTATTACGATGGATGCCCATGACCCGTGCTAGCTTGGTTTGTTGTAGATGACGACCAGGAGAGGCAAATTCATGCAACAACTGGACATTTGGCACCTTACGAGGTCTCCCTGGTTTGCCAGTGTGTGCGACAGTGATTGGCTGTGGGACTGAAATATTTGATGTTTCACTAGCAATAGTCTAGATATTAGAACTACTGTGGTGAATCTGATAGGCTCACCCTCCTCGTGCTGTTGTTTCAGCCTGCTGTAGCTGCCTCAGTAGCATCCCAAATTTTGCTGTAACCTGAAGGACCCAAGACATAGGGACACCCACTACTGCAGAAGAGTTCTCCAGTGCTCGTAATAGTGGTATGGCATTGTTGCTGATGGCCTCAGCATGAAAACATATGTGATGCAGTTCACTGCAAGTCTGGAGTGCCTGAGATGCATGACGGTAGATATGGAATAGAGTATCATGGGCTTGGTGCAGATGATCTGGCCAGACACCTGAGCCATCAGTAGGCTGTGGTAATGGTGGCAGATCCATTGTAGCTCGAGTCAGTAGATCGACAGTGCTTTGACTGATATTTGTTATGTAAACACACAGGTGTTTATCATTGTTGATTCAATATGCGAGCCACAGCGAGTGTCAGGTATGAACACGACTTGAACTTCATTTGAGCTCTATACAAGGCCATCATATACTACTATCCAAAGCTTTCACACTATGAATGCGAATCACAGGTTGGCTCTCCAAAGGCATAGTGAGTTTTGGTTTGAAGATGGAAATATTGTCTTTCGTGTAAGTCCTACTATGAACGTCTGCCAAGCCTTGCTTGAATTTCCTCTACTATAGGCTGGCAATACCTCATTTTGTGTACATCGTGGTGTACTTGTTTGCCACTCTCCAGCTTTGGAAGGAATTTTGGCTATCTCATCAGGTTATGATACCGATGGTACAGAGCAACTTCTGATCGTCCTGCAGCAGATCTCTGAGCAGGAATTCACACATTTTCTCAACTGAGTGTACCACATGTATGTGTATCTACTAGTACAATATCACATAGGTGATGATTAAACTACATATATCTTCTAGCAGTTCAGTCCCTCCTCCACCTGAGGAGCAATTCCTAGTCGCTATCCTCAAGATTTCGCACCTATGGATGATAAGCAACAGCATCAAGTTCACTATCAATGGACTTGAAAACCTCACTCTGCACCCTACCTGATGACTAGAGCTTGCACGATTATATTCCATACCCCAGTGGATCGCCCCAGCAATTCGAGAGATCATGACATCATCACTCATGAATACTACAGATAATGAGGCTACACAGATGGGGTTTAAAGTGTATACAATTATCGCCCGGGCAAAAGAGGTGATGGAGCACGAACGCAGGGCATTAGCTGCTTATCCACCCTCACTTCTTGTTTCAGCATCCTTCAGCTGCTCAGCTCGCTCGCATAGCCAGTGTAAGGAGGCATGGTCAGGATTCTGGTGGAAGAAAGTGGCCCGTGCAATTCTCCATCCAACAAACCCACTTCCACTGACACAGACTCTCCAACTCATCCTTGAGGCTCCACTGCCTAATGGCATGAATGCTGCATGCAGGCAAGCTATGGTTGATGTGATGATAGAGTTAGATGAACTTGAGGTTGAGGAGAGGATTATTGAGGGGGTTATACGAGCAGTCACTTTGTATTTCAGCTCTCTCTAATATATCTGCTATGGGTGTAATGAGAGGCTAAGTGTGAAATGTTATGTCAAAAAAGTCAGCAGAAAATGCCCCTCCAAAAAAAAAAAAAAAACAAGAAATCTGGCAACATGAGGGAGTTGAACTGGCAGAGCTGAATATTATCACAACAACATAATGAAATTTCAACACCAGCAGGAGTTGAACTGCAGAGCAGCTTCCTAGCCAACAGTGACCAAGTTACCACTATAACCAACAACAGAATTAAATCATGACATTGGCAAGAATTAAACAGCAGAGCAACTTCCTGGCCAAAATCCCGCACAGTATCGCAACAGGGACCAGGTTACCACTGCACTATCCAGCTCATAATAATGAAGGTGGTAACAGGTATATGCTATCCCAAAAGCACCAAAACTCCGAAAATGCCATAATCAAAATTTTCACCACTGCTGCCCACTGCACTTTCCAACCACCACCATGGCCCCACAACCCACAGATCAGACTCATCTGAGGCAATGTAAGTAATATATTACCACCACTGTCTAGACTAATATATTGGTGGTGCATAGACTTCGAGCATCTTGCTGGAAATTCAACTGTTATGCATGCACTTCAGATAGGAGCAGATGTTGGGGAGGATCTTCTTGCTTTTGGAGATAAACCAGGCCTTGCAAATTCTGTGAGCATGTTTCTAATGCAGTATCTATGTTAGATCTAACTATTTATGTGTGCAGGTCAGCCATCTGAAGTCCCTAACCACCAAGAATGCTGGATTGGTGCCAGGATCTCTCCACCAAGCTTTAGAGGTATATTTCCTCCAGTGCCGCAGGAGGAAGAATGCAGCTCGCTCTGAGAAAAGGACTATTGTGAGTTTTCTTCCTGCTTATCACTGGCTTAGTCTAAAACTGTACTTCATAGGCAAGGGTCCTGGGCCTTTATGCCACCCCACTATCGGCCAAGTCCCTTGCAGACACTGGTACAGTCAGGATGGTCACTTGTGACCGTTCTGCTAAAACCAGCTATAAACGGGGTACACTTTTAGTGGACCGTGGCAATGAGGATCTGGTTGGTAGTGGGGATACTGCCCTTTCTGTTCCTGTGGATGATTCGTGGTATGTGATTGAACCAGATGAAAGCATCATTTTTGTCGATTCCAAGGGTATGAATAGTCTTTCTGTCTCCTGCATGTGGTTAATTGGGTGTATAGGATCTGTTACACTCGCTGTACTCCGCAGCAAGTGTGGCCAGCATCCTGACCTGTTGACTTATGTCAATAGTATCATCGACGAGGCTGTCAATGACCACAAGGGGACCAGGGTGAGTTTTTCCTCCTTTCAGTTTGATATATTTCTGATGGGCTGGATAGCCTACCCATGGGGGGGAGCTGGTTCAGTTCGGCTGGAATGCTGGTCCTCATCATGCACGTGTCTTTGGTCTGGTGAACAACCTTACCAATAAGAAGAAGCTGTCCATGACTATGAGGCAGCAGAAGGACTCCCATGCTTTAGGAATTCTGGCTTTGAGCTGGAACTTGCTCATAGCTAGTCTCCCTGCTGAGGTCAGTACATCATGTATCAAGGCAATCGGTGAGGCAGGCCTGCCTGCCATGACAGTCAAAGGCAATGACTTAGGTGAGTGTCTCACATATGTATAATCTTCATTACTGGTAACTTACATATGATACCTAGACTTTGGGTATACCCTAGACTTACCTGGTGGTCCTCTCTGCTTTTTGACAGCTGAGCGGGCTCCCTCTGAGGCATATATGTCACAGAATTATGAGTCGTAAGTGGATTGCATCTAATTAGTAATGCCACTTTTTGATGTCGCATCTAGCCCCATTCACACAGACCAACTCTATGCCCCTTATGCGATGAACTGGGTTACTCTTCATGCTATCATGGATCCAGAGCAATGCCAGCTTCATGGTGGCCGTAGTTCTGGTGGAAATTATGTGGATGTCTCCCTCAAGGTAGTGGTGAAATGTGCCACTGACACAGTCATGGTATTTTTGTCTCTCGTTTGCAGCTCCACACTTTAATTCTGCTGACAACTGGTGCCACAGAGTATGCAACCCTGTTTCCAGCATGGTACAACCCTTGCTCGAGATGGTGTCTGCAGACAAGGAACTGCCATCAATTTTTCGAGGCACATCAAGCAAGCCTTCAATGAGGCAATTGCAATTGAAGGTGATGTCAGGGCAATGGTTACTCGACTTGTAGAGGAAGAAGAGTGAAATTATGGATCGTATTCAGGCAGTCATCCAGTAGTAGTATACATACTAGTCTACAATTGTCACTCAAGTTTGCCTTCAATAAAGTACTTTTCTGAATTTTTCATACTTTTTTTTTTGGCATGAGTCTTTTGTTTTCGGGGCGACATGATATAATTTTGGGGCGACACATGTTGCAGTTTTCGGGGCGACACACAATAGTTTTCGGGGCGACACAATTTCCTTTTTCGGGGTGTCACACAAATTCGATTTCGGGGGGCACACTTTTTATTTCGGGGGGACACAATAATATTTGTGCAGATTCAGCAGCATACTTGGAAGCCACTGAATCCAGAGACTTTATCACTCATAAAGCACCCCGGGTGGCCCACTGTCAAACAACAGTGACCTTTCTAAAAACTATCTGGTGAGCATTTTCATTCAAACATATAATGATATTAATTTCGTCAAGAAAATCCTACATTGACAGCACATACCTTCCATACCTGAACTGGATGCGCTTCGAGTTGCAGACAGGTACTCAAGCATGTAAGTGCAATGAGTGAACTATTGGTGGTCTGATTTCTCATTCACCCCCCTTGCTAGGTCTCCTATTACTGATGCACGCTGTCCAAAGGGTAGCTGGACTCAACTTCACTCAATGTCTAATTGACATCGTGACGAATGCGAACGCTACACAAAATTTAGCTGGTTTACTCGATGGCAATGGAAATCCTGTATCTAATGTTTCTGATGCGACAGCGATAAGCTACTCGCTGTGCACCTCAGTCTGTGGGACCGAACGGGAACCTTTTCAGTGGCCTGTATTTTCGCAAGATTTCAGTACATGGTTGCTGCCAAACCTTGCACTGATCTTGCAGCTTCCCTTTGGGGCACAGTACAGGCTCGACAATCTCATGTCTGCTGTGTTAACCGTCAGGTCACCAGTGCTCACTGGTTACTCTTTATTCATCACCCTCCTCAATTCTCGCTGGATCAACCGCCGATTTAATCAATCGGTGGACTATCCCAATTCAGATTTCACAGTCTCTATCTTGAGCAGCCTTCAGCAAGTTCCACTAAGACTCCATCCAGATCGTTTCCCCTCTCTTATCGTACTGCCTGAAAATGGCTGCTAGTGGAAATGGTTCTCTGAATTTGTGGACTACACACACACACATGGTCAATTGTGTCTGCAACCTCCGTCGCCTGGGTCATTGTTGCCTATATCATGAATGTAATCAACTCACCAGCGGACATCTATACAAGTTCTCATTCCGACGGCAACGCCACTGGTTCACTGTGGCTGTGGTTGATCCCAATAGTCATTGGATGGTTGCAACTCTCCCCCAAATGTGATTTTCGTCGCTTACAAGCAGCTTATAGCCATGCAGACCAGCATGCACACATAGGGCCAGCAGGTGCTCATATGGGAACACCAAGTGCATCAGCCCGAAGAGCTTTAACAATAACTGCTCGGGAGAAGGATGTGATGTATCCAGATGAGCTCCTTACCCCTCCAGTGTGTAATTACTCATGTTCGTTGTGATGGGCATCAACAGCTGACACTGTCTTCCTGATGTTCGAGATGGCATCAGAGAAGGCCCAAAACCACATTCCTGTTGCTTTGGGGAGTGATTGGGTTGAGTCCGACACCTCTGATACCATCCACCCCAGCAATCGATGTGGGTCATCCACGGATATCATCGCATGCTGCACCGAGCCCCATGGTGTAGTATATCGCAGCCATTGGGCACCCGGTGTGTTCACAAGAATGGCCATTGCTTCATGTGCTTCACTTGTATTACAGTGGGGAATGGTCGGGGCAGCGTTCATGATGGCATGGTTCACCCTACTACAGTGCGTTTTCCCGACATACGTGATAAGTGGTTGAGTTGGCTCACTTCAGGCAGTGCATGGGGTGTTGATCTCTGAGTTACCTCCTTTTTGGAGTCACATCGACCTTAATTTGGATGCTGCTCCTGATGTCTAGTATCCTCGCGCACTACTCCGCAGGTTATTCCCATCGAAGGGTACTGTCTGCTCGCGTTGCTTTGGTGCTGTCGCACTGGCTGCGATGGGCAGGCAAAGCATTAGTAGTTGCAAACTCCATATGGCTGGTGTTGGCGTGTGCTTTCATGTATTCCAGCTTCTACAATACATGCTTCTGCAATTCTAGCATGGTCAGTAGGGGAGAGGCTGCATACAATGTGATCATCGAAACTGCAGCCCAAGCTGCACAACGTAGGGTTGCCTGTATCGGTGGTCTTATCGTGGCATGTACCTCATCGTTCTTCTTCCTTGGTCTCATGAACCTTTTATTGGATACAGTTCTGTCGTAGGAACATATCTTGGGCGCAGATTGTTTCCTTTATTTCTTATTTTTCTTGATTTGTTTAATGGGAGGGCTAGTTGAAGGGGTGTCTTGTCCGACGTTGCATGTCTCGATGGTGTGTGATGTTTGTACCGCATATGAACGTTAATTGTGTTTCATCATCCTCAGCTGTCTGAGCTGCGATACTAGCCTAGAGACCTCCTGGACCCTCATAGTGCCTGTCGTCATCATGATGGTTGTTAGCCCTGGTGTTATCATGATGCACATCATAGTTCTCGCTTCCCGCTTGAGCAACCATCCTTCTATCAGATTGACCAGAGTCGCACAGTCGTACCGGGCTCAGAATGGGAGCCGCTTGTGAATAACCAATCAAGCTTAAGGTCAAAAAACATACACTGTCATTCCCTCACCCTTACAGGTTGACTAACGGCATGAGGCTCGTCGTCTGGCATCAGGAAACGTGTCTTATGCTTTTAAAGTCTACCTGATACGTACCATATGTCATTCTCAGGTCAATTGCCTGATGGTATAAAGTGACCCATGAGAACTCTCAGATCATGCTGATAGTATATTTCATACGGGACTACATCAGGACAACTTGGAAGTGCGCTAAGACGTATAACGAATCTGGCGAAGAAGGCTTTATACCATTGGAACGATCTCTGGCAGGTGTTAATCGTACAGGTCTGGCGAAGATCGTTGTCAGTATAATGGAGGTGTGATACCGAGCATTACCTTCGTTTGCTACGTTCTTTGATGATCTTCACATCAGGTAATATGCATTTACAAAACATGGATGGCTTAACGACTTGTGGTTGAGTGTTGAGTATGGACAGTGATGCTGAAGGTGTGGTATCGGCATCCGCAGAAAGCCCTAGGTGGGTAGGAGGTTCCGCATGGGTGGTAGAATGCCGACCGATTGGGCCTGCGGGATTTTTGAAAAGAGAGAACCTCCAAACCACGACACTGCCTTGAGATCGAACTTAATGACGCAACCAATGTCGGTGGTTTTGGTGGTAATGAATTAAATGAATTGATTCCATCTGGCGTAACTTTGCCTTCATTGTAATCGTGTTAATATCGGTACTGAGAATTCAAAGGTAAGTTGATAGGTACCCTTCTAAACATAAAACTCACCCTTTTGACCGAGTATGAATTCCACTTTTTCATCATATTCAGGATAGTCGGCCGCGCATCACCACATCACTGAAAACTGGATAACCCGGTATGACAATATTTACCTTATAAGGTTGGCGAAATCTGTGTTGTCCTTATATACCCATGTATTGGCCTACTTATCAAGCATCATTTTCCTGATCCATGAGCTTGTTTGTCGTGTTCGACACATTATTCTAACAGTATGTCGAATTCTAAGCCGGTGGTATAGTTTTTGCATTCATGTGTAATAATTGCTTAATACTATATAGCAGTGCAGAATGATAGGAAGACGTCGATGCTGTAGGCATATGCTCAACGTATATGGCGCTGGATCTATTCAAAAATTCTAGACACACAAAACTCACACACACCACTGTGAGTCGCACTCGTCCTCCATGGCTTCGCTACATTTGCTCGTCATTGTCGTATTTTCTGATTCAACAATTCATCTCAAGACATGGTCAGTGCCATCCTTCTTCGCTTATGAGGTCCTAACATGTCTTACTTGACATTGAGCCGATTTCTCGAACAGGCACTGCCGGTCTGTCAAAAGCTCGAAGGGATGTGGTGCTTGGAATGAGCTGTGACATTTTACTGGAGATTGATGGTGTTGAATGTGGCCGAGGGATTGTGGGTACCTTTCTCTAAGCTGCAGAGGTGCGTGTGATATGTATTGTGCATTTTTATGCTGCTAACTACCTCATTTCCATAGGCACCCAAGACATAAACTTACCTCTCCCTCATCTCCTTCTCGCCCTCCTCCATTCCTCTCATTCTGGCGCCTTCCGGTGTGGTTCGCATATGTTCAAGCCATGTCAGCATTTGCTGACATGCGCTGGGCATGTGCGCTAAGCACTGGTGGTTGTTGGGATCGGGCAGTAGTGAATGGTGGTCTGGATGATCCCTTAATCCTACTTGAAACCCATTCTGCATTTTGGCCTTTCTTCATAGTCAACATTAGCCATTCATCCTCGACCGATGCTCGAAACTGCCGTTGATATCCGAGTCGGATCTCTGTTGGTTTTAGCTGTCTGCAACTGAAGCTCGCAACCTTACCCGGCTCCGACCCTGCTCCTTCTCTTTTCCTATTCTGAAATAGTTTGACCACCGGATCTCAAAACGAACGAGGTACAACTCCCTTGGGAAGGGTCCAGACCTCAGTCACCACCGGCCAAGCATATCTTCCAGTCATTGATAAGTAAGGATCCAACTCAGACTTTATTTTCAATCCCCACTATCACCTACTCTGCCTTCAATCACTCATTAACGCGACTTCCTGCAAGTTTCTCGACAGGATGCCATCCAGAAAGTTGCACTGTACTACAGGGTCTGGCAACAGGATATGTCATGCCGTGGTCTATGTTTCTGTCTAAGGATGACTGGTCTTCGATGATATGGCTGAACTCGATCTCATATCTGGATTTGATCCCTGCGATTCCATGGCCAAAAACTCGATTCTATGGCTGAACTCGACCTGTTACATCCTATGGTACCACGAGTTCAATTATATACCGCCAAACTCGATCCTATACTGGCACCGCCGAGCTTGATTGTACACCGGCACCGCCAAACTCAGTCAACCACTTGAGCAGTGCAAATCCCTGCATAAGGAAACAATAGTGTCAAGTTGCCACGACACCTTGCTTTCATTGGACTTCAAGGCACTAACGATATCTGTTGTGGTTCAACCCATGTTATTGTTCCTGCAGACGGTGTTGATGATGAGATTAGGGTAGAGAATTGGCGAGGCATTGATAAACTACATGTATTGTACCGAGTGTCTCTGTATAATCCTATACAACCCAATGTGACTTCCTGGCCAATCAAGTATAAAACCCGCAATACCATGATGCTAATGAAGCAATTGTCCATATGATGGTACAGATGGCAAGAATTTCTATCTCTTTTACTTATTGGACAGGAGAGCCGCTGTGCTAGAAATGCTAAATGAGAGACACTTTTTCGAACATGTGTCATCACTTCAGTACAGTTTTAGTACTGTCACAACATGATTCATGCAGCCAATGCCAAATGAAAACCATTTTGATAATTATTGGTCATAGGGGATAGCGTTCTACACATATATATCTTGTTTTCAGCAATATTTAGCGTGTTTATCAATCTGTTTGAGTTTTTACACAGCCAAATTCATTCAACTAATGCCAGGCACAGGTAATCATGATAAATATTGGTCGCAAGGGATAACAATATATTTCTATACAAGACTATGGCTTCTGCACTGCCATATTTTATACGATTATAGACATTGTTGGGATTATAATGTGTATATAAGGGTTTATCGTAGATCTTGGTTTTCAGTGATGGCCCCTGTCCACCTGGTTCGAGCGGAGCTTGATAAGCAAAAGTAACTGCCAGCTTTCAACCTCGCAATAGCTTTCCGTTGATGTTTTCCAATACCGTCTGGGCATCCTGGTGCATGTTATCGGTCAGTGAAGCTGTCAATGACTGGAAAGGACAATGTTAGAGTTTGGTCAAAGTTTGGCAGTCTACTATGGTGACTTTCGTGACTCACATAAATGTCACAGATAGTCACGGACAAGTCGCACTTGCCGAATTTACAGTCCACTCGACAAGACAAACATTAGAAGTCACATACATATGATACTGAAATTTCTAGTATAAAGTCTCGAGTAGAGACGTACATCAGTAAACCACTTTGCACTGTGCAGCGCTGTACAGTGCTGTACAGCATGCAAGCGCTACAGCTTGGTCCCAATTAGCCAGTCCATCACAGCGACACCTTGCGCTGTGAATCTCTGTACAGACACCTACAGACCGCCCAGTAATTACGAAAATCTACTTGAATTGCAAATTTTTTTCGCTGTCCATCTCTGTACAGACACCCACAGAGCACTCAGAGACCCGGAGCTGTACAGACATTTGCTCGCTGTACTGCTTACACACACTGGACAACACAAAAATTTTAAAACAAAAAAACAAAACCAATATATTGAATCACATGACCACGACAAACAGTAAATACAATGATACGTGCGCCAAACACAATAAATGCTTGATATAAACTGGGGAGCGGGAATACGAAGCTTTTAGTCAAGAAGAATCTGCAGGTGGTCGTGTCTGGCATCAACAACTCCTTTGAGATTCATAGCTGCAGCCCTGTACAAATGAAAATCAGTAAAAAAATTATCAGAGAGAAAAGATCCTCACCATCCCGCTGCAGCCCATTCTCGCAGTTGAGCTGACAGCCTAGGCCCATGATACGCATCCTCAAGGATATGTTTGAGCAATTCGAGCATCCGACAATAGACGGGGCCGTAGTCCTTGGTGGAAAAGTTTGGGTATGACTTCCCATGTCCGTTTTTCACAAGACCGTCGAAGACACAATTGAACTAGTTTCAAGACAGAAAATTAACACATGACATTGGCGAGGGAGACGAAATTACCGCCGCAGCAACCAAAGCCAAACATGAGAGTGGCAATTCCGTGCTAAAGGTCTCCGGCATCCTTCGTGCAATTCGATATGGTCCTGTGTAAAAGAATGTGATGACGGCTTCACGAAGGGCGGGATGAGCGAAGTTTCATGTTCTCCCCTAGAAATCTTCCATCAGTAGAGTTGCGATCACCACAAGATCACTTACCTGATCGTCCACCCCAAAGCGTAAGAAGAATGCTTCCTTGATCAATTCAGCAGCAGTGTGCTCGACCCAAGCAGCACGTTCCTGAACGGGGACAGAAAGCGGAGGAATAAGCGAATATGATACTGGTGCAATGCTTATGGCTGTTTTCTTCAAGTCAGATCGCCAAGTCGAAAGATCGTCGTACAGCTTTAATACAGACTGTCAACGAGATATTGGCACAAAGTCAGTTATGCACGCACCAACCGAGTCATATTAAATTTGTGTTCTGGCCAAACCCCTGCATCAGAATATGACATATTAGTTCGAGAACGAATGAGAACGAACAAGTGCCTACCAGCTTCAAATTGTTTACCGTTCGTATCCCACACAACCAATACTGCAATGAGAACTTCAGTGATTGTTCCTGGAAGATTCTTCACCAAAGTTGGAAACGGGTTCTCCAGGGCGTGTTGCGCGCGACATTCTACTTTGGCGTCCTCCAAGAAACTTTTCCAGCGTGGTCCGTACCAAGATAATTGATCGGGTGTTGGCCCACCACGCGATGACCTAGACTTTTTGTTTTTCAATGGCTGAACATCACACTCGGACACTTGATTCAGCAGTTTGAGGGATTCAGGATCAGGAAGACGGGGCTTTCCGTTTTTCTTATGATGGCGTTGTAGTACATCGTCAGGCTTCGAGGTGATGGTCTGCTCGATGGTGAGTGTCAATTAAAATGGTCTCCCTGATCTCACCTCAATGTGTTGGGATGCTTGCCGCCGCGGTCCTGGTGAGATATCCGGAGGGTCCTTGAAAGAAAGGCAATGGTAAGCATGATACAATTGAACGATATGGCCATACCTGAGAGCTTTCGTTCCGCTGGATTAACAATATAAAATGAGAGTTACTCCCGGCTTGAGCAGAAAACTTACCGAGGTTTTATCAAGGCTCGTCTGGGCAACTACATCATCTTCATCGCGTGAGTACTGGAACTGAATTTCAGGTGTGAGAGGGCGAGCGACTGGAGATTGCGAAGGTGGTACATCCTCCACAAACCCTATAACATTGAATTAGTGAAGCGAAATCACACGACGAGAATGTGTACCTGGGTGTTCTTTCTGGCGTCGGCCAGCCTCCCCCCAACCAAACTGCTGTGAGCTCTTGACCGTATCATCATTTCCCCCCTCCTCCTCGTCATCCTCTCCGCTGTCCTCTTCATCAGCATCTTTATCATTGCTATCATCGCTGTCATCACTGCTACAGTCTTTAGAGTCACTGTCATCAGATTCAAACGACATCAGACGACGCTGAGCCCTAACAGTGTCATCATGCTGACGTAGGGCTGGATCTAAATTCTCCTCCCGAAAGACGGACCTTGGCAAAACCACTGGATATTCAGAGACAGCGTTCTGGGTATGTCGCTCAGCAATTGCATCCCGAGTTCGCTTCTCAGCGATAGCGTCCCGAGCTCGTTGCTCGGCAATGGCGTCTCGAGCTCGTTGCTCGGCAATGGCGTCTCGAGCTCGTTGCTCGGCAATGGCATCTCGAGCTCGTTGCTCGGCAATGGCATCTCGAGCTCGTTGCTCGGCAATGGCGTCCCGAGCGCGCTGCTCAGCATCCTTCGCCCCAATGGTGACATGCGGGTTGTGCAATGCCTGAATATTGGGCTGGGCAGTACCGGAATGAGCTATTTCTGTTGGAGCAACAAATCCAAACCTTCCACCAGGTTGCTGGGATGTAAAGCTGGGCCCTGTGGCGATAATGTCCTTGGCTGGGGCATCTGGAGCATCCCTAACGAGTGAGCTGTAGGGTGGAGGAACTGCCTACGAAACAATCAATATGAGTAACAGAATTAATTGGACGCCTACCTTTGAATGATTCTTTCGACCTCTATGACGCGGTTCTGGGGCTTGAGGATTGACTGGAACATTGAGACCAAGGGACATTGTACCCTTACGTTCTTGAGTCCGAGGCTTGGATTGCAATACTGATCCAATCTTCTCCAGTTGTGCATTCCTACCTCCAGTTCCCGCGTTAGGGCGACCAGAACGCCGGGGAGCATTTTGTTCCGCTTCTGCTCCAGTCAGGCCAAGGGACACGAGGGGTACCGTGCTGGGTACCTCAGCAATGTCTGCAGCCCAAGACTTCTTTGGCAAGCCGGCCTTTGAAGCATCGGATCCTTTGCGCTTGCCAGATCGTTTCTTCTTAGGACTGGCGATGGCACGAGGAGGCATGACTGTAATGAAGAACAGAGGAAGAAGTGACTCTGATAAATTATCCCAGACTTACGATGATTTTATACCATGGCTCATCCGTGTACTAATACTTAATAGCCGTATGGGTAGCGAGAGAAAAGTTTATCATTAATAAGAATGATAGTAATAAAGAAACATACCACCATGAGGATTGTTACTATCACGTCGTACTCCGAATCGATTCGCATGACTAGCGTGAAAAAACCTTCGTCGTTGGTAATGGTACTCATAAGAGAAATTGCCGATCACGTAAGCAAAAATGCTACACATAACATGAATCGTACCAGAACCTACTAGTAGTGATACTATATCAGATCCTGGCGTACTACTAGTATCTTGATTGTAAAAAGATAAACACTTGAAAAAAGCTTGAAAAAGAACGATATAGTCAGAACAACAATATCATAGGTACCGGTCAGTGAACTATAGTAAAAACGCAACATACTAATAGTACAAGCCAGCGAGATTCTAGAAATACTACTGCTAAAGTTAAACATGTCATTCATACTAAGTCAGTGAAGAAGAAAAATAGCTGAATATGTGTAATGAGTAGGCTTCACCTCCTGGTCATGCGTCACTGCCCGATGCTGAGTCAGACTCGGTATCACTATGATGAGACTTTTGCCGCTTGGGTGCTACTACAGAGGGAGGGTCTGAAGCAATCCGTTTGCCCTTAACATGTTTCGTGAGAATGGCAGCATCATTCCTGAGCATGTCCACAGCAGATACGAGCTCCTCGTCGTCGGGGAGTTTGTCGAGATGAGAGTTGAGTACAGCGAGAATGGTGTCGAAGGTAACGGGGTGGATCATGTTGTCCACCAGAACTCTACGCCACTCTACTGCGAGGGGGATCAGCTGCTTGAAGTACGGGTGAAATTGGTCTGTGAGACACTTTTCCTCTCCTGGATAAGCGAAAAAGGTGATCTTGAAGGCTGCGCACGATCCCAGGTCAAGGCTGGTCCAACGATCCACCAACGAATTGGGCAAGCGCTCCCGCACCATACCGTTGGGACCACAAAACTTGATGCAAACCCAAGCGAACACGAAAAAAAGGGACTCCAGGTCATCCGCATAGCCTTGGATGACGTATGATACAGGTAGCGCCAGAGAATCAGAGGATGATTTCGGGGTTTTTGGTTTGTCAACTGAATTGCGTCCCCGAGTCTCTTTCTTCTTCGCCGTCTTCTTCCTCTTCGATTCCAGGTCCGCCTCCTGCTGCAGGACCGCATATTGATTGAGAAGTCCGCGTGACATGAAAGGGACTGTGCCCTGGCAAATCAATTAATGAACTGAATATTTAATGAATAAGGTGTACTTACTGTACCGCCAATAGGATATTTATGATCCGAGGCAATCCGAACGGCAAACTCCCAGTCAATAAGAAACCCTTCACTACCTTCAGGTTCGTCTAGGATCATCGCGTTGTTGAGACTACAGTCCCGATGCAAAATCTGACGTTCCTCCACCGCAGCTTGTTGAACTAACATCAAAGAGTATCAGTCCAAGACACCTGTACCCCAAAGTACTAAAAACTTACTCTTAACGATATCCCTTAGTGCCCGCACAAACTCCTTCAGTGTTTGGAACATGTGAAGGGGGCGACCACATGGCTTCAAGACAAGACGTACATGAGTACAACTAGTGCCCCTGGTACTCCGGCGTTCTTTCTGCCGATATTTTCGGGTAACATCGGGATCACCATCTGACTGTTCAACGACCCAATGATCCACCAGCTTTGGAATGCCAGGGAGGCCATCCATCAATTCCAGCATCTTGATCTCGTTCAAGACTACATTGTCGTCCTTGCCTACAACCCAATGGTCTTTTATTATGTAGTCTTCATCGTCTACAGTTGCCAAATAGCAAACGGTTCCGCGACCAACAAGACCTCGGCTCGCAAAAATGATTCTTCTTATAGTGTAGACCTTCTGCCCTACATGGATTTTACCGCAAGGTTCAGGTGATTGAGCAGAGTAAGGGAATTGGGAAGGGAGAGGGGTGACAGAATAGATGCTCTCGGTCATCTCAGCCTGGGGCATTTGGGATGCGAGGCTGAGAAGGGGAGCACTACGGGTTGCAGTGGGGTGCACTGGGAGGGAGGGGGGTGGGAAATGCTCTTCGTCCATCGAGTAATGTGTAGCGGAACCGCTCGGACCTTCTTCCGTCGAGTCAGAGTCACTAGAGTCACTAGCGACTACTGATTCAAGGGCATCACTGGACGACACTCCATCAGGATCCTCGGGAAATGGAAGGGAGGAAGTGGATACGGCAACAGTACAGTCCGTCGTACTTGGTCGGGCAGGAGCGTTTCTAATGGGACGATAGCAGTTGATATCTTTGAATCGGGGTGGTGAAACAATCTTTGAGAATGAGACTGTCGGATCATAGCCGACGCACTCTAGACTCCCGAAATTGATGGCAGCGATTATATGTGAAAATATGTCCAGTTGTTGGTAAATATCGAAGCGAGGAGACACGGCGCCACCAGAGTGATCATACATTAGGACTCTAAGGTGGCGATATTCATCTGTGAATGATAATATGAGAGCAAAGCGCCTCCATGGCTGTTCACTCATCATAATATAGGCATGAGTATCTGCAGCCTTCCCGAGTCGCATCGCAGGCCGGTATCGACTGTGAGTGAGTTCGGCTGATACCCTGATGTTCCCCCACTTTGCCGATATATCGTCAGATAGAACGAGATCTGGCTTGCGCTTGATGTCGCTGCCAGGTAATGCCTTCTGTGCACTGGCTGCGCTCCATGTGCTGGTTGCAAAGCGCATTTCTACTAGTTTGGGCTGCGACGCTGCCAAGCAGCCAGCCAGAGCATTGAGAAACGCAGCAAAGATTTCTTCGTGAGTTGCTTTCTGCATATCATCACCCTCTGACTCGCCCTCTGACTCGCCCTCTGACTCGCCCTCTGAGTCTGCGCCCGAACGACTACTACTGGCATTTTTAGGAGGGTCAACTGGAAGGGCCCAGTTCCAAGCCTTCGCTTCAGTATCGTACAGTGGCACAAGAGTATCGGGCGATGTCCCGCTGAATTTCTCGTTGATGCGTTGGTTGCGATAAAGGATTTTTCCGAATGGGATTTTAAGGCTGAATACATCGGGAAGAGGAACCGTGAAAGACTGAAATATTTTGGAGAGCAGGTGTCCCAGCGGTTGCGAGGCCTTTGGTGAACCCTCGTGAGTGACCAGACGATTGAGCTCATCAGAGGTGATCTTGTTCATAGTATGGACGTCGGTGACATCGGGGATAGACAACAACGATGACAATTTGATTCCGTTGTCAACGGTCCTGAAAAAGAACGCCATTTTTTCGTACACGGACAATAATGGCACAAAGAACGAGAGCTTATTGCCACATAATAGCGCCCATCAAAACTCAGTACTCAGTTCGGTGATCTAAGAATAAAACAGACTAGAATAACTTCTGGCATAGGCTAGATAAGACCACTCAACCATCACGAACGTCGCACGGAAGCTACACCAAAAGCTACATGGAAAGGGGAAAATATACATTCTTATCCCAATACCTGTTGAGCCAGAACTGAGAAGCATGTTCCATGCTATTATATGGGGTGAGACGGTTGTCCGCACTTGCACCGAAGCGAGGGACAAGGTTAACAGGTGCTCTGAGCTGTGTCACAGGTATGACATCGCCCACCCAAGTGCCATTCGAACGCTTCGCTCGTTTGAGCAAGTGGAGCTGCGTACTTGGCTCACGATCATCAGCACCGGAGCTTTGAGGAACAATGTCAAAGCGATGCACGTAAACCAGAAAGTGGTCCTTCCATGACCAATTCGTGCCACTTTTTCCAACAGCACGCATGATAAGCCTGATTTGGCCAATCGTATGACCTGCGACTTGACAATAAGTAGAGATTCAGCGTGACATAAGATCATAACGTACCACGAAGACCATCTTCTGGCCATAAGTACCTCGCCTCATTGTTAATGATGACTGTGTCATACCGGCCACATGTCCAGGGATCAGAAGGAGGTGCACAATTGAGGGTCTGCGCAGGCCGTATGATGCTAGCATCGTGGAAATCGGTGTCCTGCACCCGAAGTTTAAACCAGACTTGAAGTTTGTCGAAGGGAAGTGAAGCAGTAGGTCCAGCTCTTCTAGCCCCCCCAATAGTATGTATGTGATCCCTCCCATGAGTAGCCTCACGACGAAGAAAGTCGGCAATAGCTGGTCGTAAGTCAGGAAGACCAAACTTGATGGCAGCATCGTCAACAGATATGTTTCTGATAGAAGGATCGTAGGTGAGGTGAAACGCTGTGCGTTCGACAACGAACGAGCGCACTGGCACAGGGACTGTCCCCACTTCCCTGTGCTGGAGGACCTTGGCAATTCCGAAGTAATTTGTGATTGGACGCGAATGTCCAGGGTGTTTCATTGTCGTAAGAAGGTCTGCTGGGATATCGCGATCGTCGTCCACGTCGAAATCAACATTCTCATCCTTCTCATCGTCATCTGGATCCTGCTGCCCTGAGTCTGGGACATTGTCGAGCAGACTCATAGCGAGGTCAAAGCGGCGGCATTTATCAGCATGGTCAAGATGGCGACATATCTGGGGATCGTAATTATTATTATTGCTCGAGCGAGCAGGACTTTTGATTTCCGTTATGTGTGCATGCTCCGTGGTATCGGCTGTCCATTGCAGAGGAACTCCAGTGTTCCTTATGCTTGGAACTATGGACTGCATAAGCTCAAGCTTCGGTATGTACCAGTTCTCGATAACGCCGCCACGCTGACCACGACGAAATCCACCCTCTATAATAGCATCTTTGTTAGCGTGAAAATGATCAAGTGCAGTGGAAATTCGGGCGAGTAGGATGTCGTCAATTACGGGTGACTGTACGAGATATCGAAAGTCCATCAGAGCTCGTACAGCAGTCATCACTGCGCTAGGAATTGCATCCGCACTGACTGCAACGATCGAGCGTTGAATGTCGCGTTGAGTACGTCCTGTAACCTGTTTGAGTTTTGAAATCCCGCCATGAAAATGACGGAACCCAGTGACAGCCTGCAACACAGAGAACCGAAAGTCAATCTCTGTATCACCTACTGCGCAAATAAGCCACTTTGCATCGTGGTCGTAGAACTCGCGATGAATGAGGTGAAGAAATTCGGGAGTGAGAAAATGTGATGGATCACTGAGGACCCAATCCATCCAGAATGGTGCGTTCACGCCATTCAAACGAAACTTCTGTGCTTCGCGAAAAAATATCTCGATGTCGTTGGGATCAGCTTTACTCCGCGCAATGTCCAGCTGGGAGAGTGTAGTTGCTCGTGTGCGAGGCTCATGACGGAAAGGGTCTCCAAACTGTTTGTACATGGCCGTAGTGACTGGGGAGGTTTTCCCGCCAACAGCAGCCAGCATCATGGCCTCCGGGGTATCGACAATGTAGCTCGCAAGTGGTGTAAAACAGTAGCGACTGTGTCCAACAGGGTCCGATAGCATGACTCCTTCGCGAGCAGCCAGCTTGAGTGTACGGAGAACAATATCTAAGCATTCGTGAATGAGGCGATCCTCAAGTACGCCTCGCATGCGTTTTTTCTTGTAGATGAATTTTGGGATGGGAAGTAGAGCAGTAAGCACAAAGGCATTCGAAGACGACTTGAGTCGCGTGGACATGCCTATGTTGGCAAGACTAATCAGAAGGGGGTGTGCAACTCTGTCACCCGTCATGGTTGATATATTCGTCTTGTCAGACGATAAGATGGTCCCCAGGAGTGTTGCACCTCTTGGTAGGGCCGACTGTCTGAAAATCGATAAGTACGACGACTCGCACAGATGAAACTATACGTACCTGCATATTCCACGCATCATCACTAGTCATCCACTCTGAATATACACGGCACAGCCGCTGCGCAGTGCTATACACCCTGCGAGGCGTAAAGTCTAGATGATCGTGAAAGGCAGGGTGGTTGAGAAGGCCCGAAATACAATCTAAGGGATCACGCCAATACAAGACAACGGGCGATTTCGTGGGATGTGCTGTAGGTACTACTTGAGACATCCAGCGCGGGCCACTAGGCAACATTTCCGCTCTGCCACACAGCTCCTTGGCCGAATGGAACGACAACGGAAGGGTCTTTATCTAAAGAAGACACCTTCAAAAATTGTATGTTATCAAAAAGAATTTATTACTCACCATGTCGAGCGAAAGAAAACTGTCTATCTTCCCCATGCTTAATCCAGAGCGAAGTAGCCATGACCCAACTTCCCAGTCTTTCTGGCCACTGAATGGATAATACGGGTTCGTTGCACGGTGCCTGCTGTTCTCGTCTGAATTGAATACGTCGAGGAACGTGTAGCCCCTGCCGTATGATCGAGCGCAGTCAGGATACGAGTCGATGACTTCTGAGTTATGAGTTGGTGTCCTCTCTTCATAAGCCTGGCGCTCACTACTACTCCCTCCAAACATCTCATCCCAATCTCCAAAACCACCAGTCTCGATGTCGGGAATAGTATGTGGTCCGTCGTCCATAGTATTAGTACTCACAGGTTCATCGTCCATATCAGACTCAGAGCGCGAGCATATCAAATCCTGCAGCCATGTACTGCAGCCAGAGCGAGGTTGGCTCATGTGCCGAGCAACGGCTACATCATCCTTGAAACCACCTTTCCCGCACGAAGGACACTGGAATGTCATATGTAGTACAATCGACGCGTGAGATTCCGAGAAAGCTGTAAGTAATCCCTTGCGGAATCAATAAGCCATATTCTCAAAACACCCATGTCCAACGTACCAATCCACCTAAATATTTCTAGTGACATACCATCATTGTCAAATATGCGCCCGCAAAACTCCAATAAGTGGCAAGCGAGCCGAACTTCTAGTGAGCCTCCCAGTAGCGGAATCGCTGACTTGTACGACGTGGTCAATGCTATTGGGTCAATGGTAAGTGACTGATATCTGACTCTTACTAGGCACTGCTCGTTAACGTGTGTACAGACCATCAATGACGTTGACGACTGTGAAGCCAACCTGATCATGGATCTCGCAAGGGCCCGACGCGATATAGTTAATGCGGAGAAAAAACTTGCTGATTGCATCGTGCGAGAGCAAGAGGTCATGACCAGTCTTTCAAGATACAAGTCTGTCATTTCCAAGCGGAAGCTTGACAAGGCCGATGTAGGACTAGGCCATATGCGTGTCACATTCAAAAAACACGGTCTTTCACATCAGCCAGCACACGGTTCTCTTGGTAAGTACTCTTATTATGTATACACTACCAACTAACCTCGTCATAGACTCATTCGCATCCTGCCATCAGCTAACGATCCAGTTGGACTGATGCCTCGTCCCTTCTTTCAAATTGTGTCAAATAGTTTGTATTTAGCAGTACTGGTACTAGGCTAGTAGTATAGTAAATATGGACATAAAATTTTGTTCCATCTCGACGCTTGAATTGTGTGACTTCTAGTACGAAATGTTTGATCCCGCGGAACCAATTCATGTAGGTGAGGAGAAGACAACGGCGAGCGTAGTATACAGACTGTTATTGTAATTGATTGTAAAACAGCTGCAACATCCTAAGGCGACCGGTCCGCTTGTTAAATTTTAATTTTACTAAGTACTTTCAGGTACTACTACTACTAGCGCTCGAGGTAGCTATTTTATTGACAAACACTGTGAGGCTGTACATCCTGTGAGCTCTGTCTCTCTGTGGGTTACTGTTGAAAAAAATTCAATGCCCGGGAGAAATGTGCTGTGAGTGCTGTCCTGCTGTGGGTTACTGTAGGTTACTGTCGAAAAAATTTGATGCCCCGGAGAAATGTGCTGTGAGCGCTGTCCCTCTGTGGGTTACTGTGGGAAACTGTCAAAAATGTCGATGTCTGTGGGGAAATTTGTAGTTTACAGATGTATTCGCATCTCAGTTCTGATATAAAGATTCCGTCTGTCCGTTTTTGGTACGTTCCAGTCAAAACGTCACCCCGCTCCTATCGATCACCACAAAAAATTCCCTTGGAAAGCAAAGAAAGTGCCTCTCACGAGAGGGGCACCAGAGGCTCAGCACCAGAACCAGCATAGATGCAGTTCATCTTCACATCCGGCAGTGGGTGATCGCTTGTCCCTTTTCAAAAGTGTCAATGCATCATCATCGTGAGTATACAAGTACCCTACCAGCATGACAGTACGGAATTCCATCCTCCTTGTGTCCCCACCACATCACAGGCGACCACTCGTCCACAAGGTCGGCGAGCGTCTGGAGGTGGCCGTATGCAGCCGGCTGGGGACCGGACGGTCGGCGTAGTGCGACGAAAGTAAAGAAACAGGCAAATATAAAAAGTGCAATGCATAAGTTCCAGATCTGCAAATATGTGTGAGAATGTTGTAACGATTTTAAATGGGCAGGGATTGCGTACTTGGGCAGTGTACATGGCTATCGGAATGAAGTCTAGGGTCTCGTGAGCGGCGGAGATATATATGCCGAATGAAAGTCCAAACATCCAGTCTGTGATTGTCGAGGATAGTGTTCAATGACACTAACAAAAAATACTAGGGGTGAATGACTCACGCAGGAAGGGCTTCGCGATGAAAAGTATGAGACAGATCGGGTGATTAAAAATCGACTCCAGTGGGTTCATTGCCACTCTGAGTCCTTTGCTTCTGGTAGCGCATCTCCACTGTCTTTCATCTCGGATGACATTCGCGATGAGCTCCGAGCAATGTAGCCCAAGCGTCAACGGTCCCTGGAGAAATACGATGTTGATATAGAGTAGAATCCCCACCTCAAGATAGGAGCCTGGCATCAAATACACGATGGCATTGGACTGCGCGCTCCGGAAGAACGACCACGTTTGTAGGGTCAGTGGATAAGTGCTGAATGCAAATAGAGAGCTGGGAGGGAAGCGGTCCCAGACATACATGACGAGTACGGCCCATCCAGCGCACGCTGCAACGATGACCCAAAGAAAAATGACAACTTTCCGGATGCTAGAGTGAGCATGCCACGCGGAGGGCTGTGTCTCTGGTGGCTTCGCTGGGCCTCCATACGTGTCTATGTCAGACACAGGACGCATGCACCGGAAAGTAGTAGGGGTCAATTGTGCGTGGTGGACTAGTGCGGCGGTCAAGTCGAAGGGTGAGGAGCTCCACGTCAAAATCTTGACCGCCCACATCCCTGACAATGCGATAATCACCTGGAGGAGGAGTGCGACACCCAAAATGAGGAGAGGTATCCCTGCGATGGCAATACCCTCATCGACTGTTTGGAATGTCTCCGAGTTATTTTGGTCCAGACACACGACGACTGAGGCGGAGCTGTAGGATGTGATGAGGAGGACAGCCGAAATGCCGTTAAGCAGGGCTCCGTTTGGGTTATACCATCCACGAGCTGCGGTGAGAAGGCGCAGATTGGTGTTGAAACGAAGCCGAGACTCTGAGGCTAGTGCAGCGCGCAATGAGACGCCATGTACGAAGCCTGTGGACTCGGTACATAACATGACGATTAAGTCAAGTATCAGGGTCAATATCCCCTGCAATGCACCTTTATCAACATTGACCAGGTTGAACACCCTGGTTACTCCTAGGGCGCCGTGATTGGCGAAAGTGATAACACCTGCAATGATGAATAAGCAGCCAAAGATAATTGAACATGCCACTCCGACAAGGGCATATCTGCGAGTCGTCAGACCGTGGTAGTAGAAATCGGCTGTAGTATCAGCAGTGGACTTTGCATCAGATATTATCGAGTCAAAGCTCTGGTGACCCGAGAGTGTGTTAGATGTAAGAAGGCTGGAAGGATGCGAATTTTCTTCTGTCAGTTCGGAAGAATCTGCCATAATGATGGGAGGCAGAGACAGGGAGGCCAGCGCGTTATAGACACGCAAATTAAATATATTTCACTTACGACCATGATTAATGCTGCTGGTGCAGGGTGATTTCGAGCAGTTGTTGCAACGTTGATTTACATCACATTGCAATTAGT
>NW_024539935.1:0-27860 GCF_016647785.1 Suillus fuscotomentosus | reverse complement strand
TACTCCGGTGCTCCTCCCCTCGCCCTGGACTGAGCGGCCTACGGCTGCTTGTTTGCCCGCTTATTCATGCCATCCGTCAGCGAAGAAAAGACAGGGACCGAGAAGCGGCGCGCCTTCGTGCCGGGTGCACGAGGGCCAAGCAAGGACATACTCCGCATGATGCTCTTCCTCTTTGATTTCTTTTCCGTGTTGGGGACGTCCTCTCTGAGAGGTTTTGCTTGCTCAGGCATTTCCACTGCGGCCGCGGAGGGCTTGGACGAGACCTGGCCCACGTCAATGACGTTGACAGGCTTCACAGGACGCGAAGGTGTGGCACAATCTGCGAACGATATGCGTCGGGTGTGCGCAGCCTCATTGACAGATGGGTAGAGCTGCAGAATTGAGGTGGAAACCCGGGCTTTGAAACAACGTTGACAAGGGTTTCAGTGCTGTATTTCCTATGAAAACGACTGGCTCAGGGGTGTCTGCGGGGTGGAAGACGCAGGCAAAGTACCGTTGATTTGGAAATGGTGGGAAGTGTTGAGCGGGATGTTGGAGACTCTGGCTTGAGCTGGATTGCCATAGTGGCTTTGGACTCCAAAGGTGTTTCAAGACGAAGCCTCTGGGATGAGAGGCGTTTTTATCGCATTGCGAGTAAAATAAAAGCTGTCGGAGAACGAGATCCAGGAGGACATGGTAGTGGCTGGCATGTAAGTCTCTTAGTATGGATGATGACCTCGAGAAAGATGGCCTGCACCCTAGAGATATATACAAGTAATGATCCAAGACAAAAGAAACGAAAGGCGTTTTGAATGAAAAAACGAGAGAAGCATGACGGCGCAGAAACCGGAATTTATATAGCATTCTCTCCTCTCAGCTAACGCTGTGCTATCCGTTCCTATTGCCGACATGCATAGGAAATGTGATGGTCTGGGCTGTGAAAGTCACGGTTGTGAACGTTATGAATCGCTATTATGACTGATAGCCTTTGGGTGGTTGGTGACTGATTGAACCGCTGCTAACTTGTTTAGAGATATAGGCTTTGAACAGGACCATAGAAGGAAATTCGAGTTGACGGCTTTTGGGTTAGGCTGTATCGCGGACTAGCGGTGTCAGGCAACCGATGTTGGATACGTGAGCGCTCCACGTCGCACGGGAGATTTCACGAACGGCGTAAGATAGCCATTGAAGCGTGTATTGGCAGTTAACGTTACGAGAGGCTCGGAGCAGTGGGCGCTTAGTAATTGCCATAACCAGAATTATGTAATGCCTTGTGGGAATCGCGTAACTGTATTCGGTGCGTCTCGTTTTTGTCTCTCCCTTCGAATGATACTCCTAGGGATATGGCATAGAAGCGCGGACTAGTAACACGGGTGGTCCCAGACTCGCCGCTCAAATCAAGAATATCCTCATCCCTTCGAACAGGACAGCTTCAGAATTTCAACCAATTATACATCGACGCCCTCGTTGCCGAGCCAGGTTCATCAACTTCCTACGTACGATACTCCTGCCACTTACACCGCAACAACGTGATGTCAAGATCGATCAAACCGTACTTGAAATATCTGGCCCCTTCGTGAAGATCAGATTCCTCGGACTGACTGCTTAGCCCGATCATGTTACAAACTGTCTCCGCGGCCAGTATATTGCTCAAAGGCAAACACCTGAAAGACAAGCTTAATATGCGCATGGCGCAGGAAATACTCCAGCAATACCCTGAACTACGGGAAATAGTTTGCTACGTCTGTCACACGCGCTCGTTCTCTCACATCGCTGAACGTTGGGAAGGCTGCGGATGGTTTCTACGAGTACCTGAAAATAACAACATGAAGTTCAGGGGTGGTGGCATGCACAGGCCATACTATGCTAAGTTTCGTTCGATCGTCCAAAGTTCTGGTGCAGGAAAATCAAGACTAATGTCCGAGGTCAGTGTTTTATAGCCAATGTTCATATCAGGTAGCTAAAACATCGAACTAGCTCCGGAACAAAGGTGTTATTGTTTGTACATGAACCTCCGTGATCCAAGTGATCTGGGCTACCCTATGTGAGACCTAGTGCCTGCGCGTATATATGGATGGAAAATACAGGCTGCGCTCAAGCCAAGTATACCTGTTAATGTATACTGTGGGTAGTATTATTAGCGCGAGTGCCCGAAGAGTAACGTAGGGGCTTACATCTCAGTTCCAGTGGAAAAGACTGAGATGTTTCAACGACGGGGCGTATAGTTTTATCATACGGGTAAGACTGAGACATACGAAAAGGTTCGTTCAGCTGAAGATGGCTTGATTGTGCCCGTCACTCATCTCCGGGTACGTCCGTTCTCTCAGACTCCATCATGAACATACATAAACCAGATGTTCGTGGAGGATCGTAGAAGGGTTGAAGGACAGGCATGTTCTGGAAGATCAGGTTGTGCGAATTGAAACCACCTTTGAAGTGCCGAGTGAGAATTAAGCGAGAGATATCACATAGCTTAAGGTGTTTCAGAGGTGCCTCGAAGTGAAGGTAAAAAAATATAGCTGATGGGGTTGTCAGTCACGTTAAAGACTGCCGTGACCGGAACCATGAAACTTGGAAGGACACAATGATACCTGTGTCAACTTTGAGAGCAAAGTCGAGCTGTCTGCTCTTCGTTTTGGCCAGTTAGAAAAAGAAAGCGCATGGGTGGTGGCAGAATAATTGAAGGAAAAGTCAGCACCATACGTCATTTTGTTCGGGGACTGTCTGTAAACGGCTCACGATCAGCCATACGATTTGGAGTGTATCGAGAGATACTTGATGCGTAGTAACACCAAGGGGTACAAGTTCATTATTATAATCGTGCCTGTTTGAAGATATACAAAGTCAGGTGTAATGGGAAAATTGAGTCGGATAGACAACGAAAAGACTCCAGAATGTAAGACAAACTGCTGTGCACCAAGATTCAAGTTTCGAGAATAAACGCCTCTTATTTTCCCGGTGCGCATAGTTCCCTGATCACGTTCTTATCCATCCTCCTCGCAAAGCATATCTCAAACGGAGCAGCATGTATGTTTGCAGTGTCAGAGAATGCAAGCGTGTCAATCTTCGCTGCAGGATTCTCAGAAAGGCGAAAAGCCCACAGAATAAGAGCCGTGTTGACAAAGACCGACCGATTCGCGACATGCTGACCAGGACACACTCTGATATTATCAAGTAATGCATAAGAAATGCTCGAGAGATAAAGAATACCACTCACCGGCGGCCAAAGCCATAAGTAAAAAACCGGAGGTCACCGCGCACACGACCTGCATCGTCGATCCAACGCTGGGGATTAAACCTGTGTGGTTCAGGGAAGATTTCAGGGTCATTTGCAATGGCCCTGAACCACGAGCGTCAGACCCAAAGGTGAGAGGACGAAAATGATTGCCTACTGACCAATGGTTCCCAATAACAGTCGCACCTGCCGGAATGAGGTAGTTCTTCCAAACGATGTCCTTAATCGTGCGATGCGGAAAGCCTGTAGTGCAAGATGGTCGATCATTATCACGTCATCACAGCTCAAATAAGACGTACCTCCAAGACTGACAGGTCTCCACCTGAGACTCTCGAGTATGAACGCGTTAACCTGCGGCAGCATTTCCTGGTCATCAAAAGTCGGCACTAATAAGGAGCTATGTGAGTCAGTAGATGGACAAAGAAAAGGCATAACTTACGCCGCGTACGCCCCACGACGTTATCAAGTTCCTCTTGCACGCGAGCCTGCGCATCTATATGAGTGGCAGCAGCCATCATCATAATTGTGATTGCGGACGCAGTCTACAACAGTTGTCAACTTAAGACGCGATGCAATGTAAGAGCTCACCGTATCAGAACCGGCCCCAAACATCGTTCCTGCAATGTATGCCAGGTCCTTATCTTCGAGTTGGTACTGTTTCTGGTGCTCTAACATGAACCTCGCAAAGGATGGCCTTGCAGTCCCCTCACGCTTCACAGTGACGAGTAAGGAAATTGCTTGTCGCAGTAAAACCACGAACCATTTGTCTTCGCACAGCGTCCAATTGCCCGTTAAAAAGAGCGAGTTCCTCTTTGTGCCATGCCTTCAGCTGACTCAGGTAGCCTGGGACAAAACGCAGGATTGGATACGCATCCACAAGGTATGCTCCCGGCTGGATAGCTCGACCAAAACGCGCAAGAACCTTATTGACGGCAACAACTTCAGGATCTGTATATGAGGTCGGAGTAATTTTTCCATAGGTGAAGGACATGACCACAGAAGCTGAATAACTTAAATGCTCGGATTACCACCTGTACCGCGCGAGAAAGAGCTAGTGTTCGCACCGCATGGCATGACCTTGGTGATTCTTTGGGTCATTCAAGATATCTAGAATCAAATTCTTCGCATGCCTGGTCTGGATGGGCTCGTAGGTCTCCGCAACCTTGGGTTGCATGCCTGCATGCAAGACCCTGCTTTACATTCAGTCTCGCTGATCGTACCTGGTAGAGAAAAGATGCGTACCTGCGCAGCCGGCGCAATCTTTCACCAGAGCCCTCAAGGAGCAGTCCCAACCTGTCATGCAATATCTCTTGCACTGCAATAGAACGCGGACGGTCGGCGACATTTGCTCCCTCTTTCTCCATGATATCCACTGCAGCCTATGATGTGATCTACTTCATGTCTGGCTAGACAATGAGATGTTTTATGCTGACCTGATGACGTCCTATAACTATAAAAATCCTATGGCCTTGTTTGAGCGAGAACACAGGTCCGTATTGTTCTGTCCATCTCGCAAATTGAAACGGCGCACTGCATGAGGGGTTAGATGGAGATCATGTTGGTGTCCTTTGCCAATGACTTACTATGACTTTGGCATTGTATTTCCTAATAGCCAACGTCCAGGCGGTCCAGGCGGCAAGGGCAACCGCCTTGCGGCCTGATATCGTTGTTTTACAATCCAGACGCTGGTTAAGACGATAAGGATGCATGCAATGATAATCGCCATTGTTGAATGGTCGGGCTTCCTGATAGTTACAGCACCCCACCACTTTGCAACATGTTAAGTACTCCAGAGTTGTGACATAGCAGTGACTTGCTGTGATGGGCGATGGGTACGGTGAGATTAAAATGCACGATTGCACTGACTTGTACAAAGACAAGTTCAACACCTCCACCATCAATCGGATGTGGTGTACTGCGGTCTTCCTATAGTATAGTAGGAACCTAATGACTACCCTCGTGATTAGCAGCGGATACGCGAATGCTAAAACATATCAACTCCATCCAAAGATTTGTCGTTCTCTATGACCCATTGGATTGGTTGTGCCACATGACCGTCCACCATCAAAGGTTTACAAAACATTATAATGGAAGTCGACTTGGAAGCGAAAGTGCCAAAGTGTACTGTGACCGTCTCTCACGACTCCACGAGTCTAGCCAAAGTGGGTCACCATTCTAAAAATAAATCGTTGCCAACTTCAGTAGCCGCTTGACTACGCCTATGCCTAACTTTGCCTTACTATCCCTTCCACTGCAATCGGCACCCCACAGAAGTCGGCAGTCACGCTTTTTCGCAGGGTTTGGTGTGACGGAATGTGACTACTTGTAACAAAAGCGTAACGTTTTCCTGCCAAAATGTGTGACCTGCCGACTTCCCTGGGGTGCCGATTGCACCGGAAGGGATAGTATAACTCCTCTTCTTTGACGACAAACAAGTTACAACTAGGCATGAGTGATTACCTTTAGCCCGATCATGTTACAAACTGTCTCCGCGGCCAGTAAATTGCTAAAAGGCAAACACCTGAAAGACAAGCTTGATATGCGCATGGCGCAGGAAATAGTTTGCCATGCCTGTCACACGCGCTCGTTCTCTCACATCGCTGAACGTTGGGAAGGCTGCGGACAGTTTCTACAAGTACCTGAAAATAACAACATGAAGTTCAGGGGTGGTGGCACGCACAGGCCATACTATGCTAATTTCTGTTCGATCGCTCAAAGTTCTGGTACAGGAAAATCAAGACTAATGTCCGAGGTCAGTGTTTTATAGCCCATGTTCATATCAGGTAGCTAAAATATCGAATTAGCTCTGGAACAAAGGTGTTATTGTTTTGTACGTGACCCTCCGTGATCCAAGTGATCTAGGCTACCCTATGCGAGACCTAGCGCCCGCGCGTACTATATATGGATGAAAAATACAGGTTGTGCGAATTGAAACCACCTTTGAAGTGCCGAGTGAGAATTAAGCGAGAGATATCACATAGCTTAAGGTGCTTTAGAGGTGCCTCGAAGTGAAGGTAAAAGATATAGCTGATGGGGCTGTGAGCCACGTTGAAGACTACCGTGACCGGGACCATAACACTGAAAAGGACCCAATGAGACACGTGTCAGATTTGAGAGCAAAGTCAAGCTGTCTGCTCTTCGTTTTGGCCAGCTAAAAAAAAATCGCATGGGTGGTGGCAGAATAATTGAAGGAAAAGTCAGCACCATACGTCATTTTGTTCGGGGGCTGTCTGTAAACGATTCACGATCAGCCATACGATTTGGAGTGTATCGAGAGATACTCGATGCGTGGTAACACCAAGGGCTACAAGTTCATTATTATAATCGTGCCTGTTTGAAGATATACAAAGTCAGGTGTAGCGGGAAATTTGAGTCGGATAGACAACGAAAAGACTCCAGAATGCAAGACAAACTTCTTTGCACGAAGATTCAAGTTTCTGGAATAAATGCCTCTTATTTGCCCGATGCGCATAGTTCCCTGATCACGTTCTCATCCATCCTCTTCTCAAAACATATCTCAAACGGAGCAGCATGTATGATTGCAGTGTCAGAGAATGCAAGGTTGTCAATCTTCGCTCCAGGATTCTCCGAAAGGCGGAAAGCCCACAGAGTGAGAGCCGTGGTGATAAAGACCGACCGATTTGCGACATGTTGACCAGAACATACTCTGAAATTTTCAAGTAAGGAATGAGAACGGGTCGAGAGATGAACGATGCCACTCACCGACGGCCAAAGCCATAAGTGAAAAACCGGAGATCACTGCGCACACGACCTGCATCGTCGATCCAACGCTGGGGATTAAACCTGTGTGGTTCAGGGAAGACTTCAGGGTCGTTTGCGATAGCCCTGAAGCACGAGCGTCAGACCCAACGGTGAGGGTACGAAAATGATTGCCTACTGACCAATGGTTCCCAATCACAGTCGCACCTGCCGGAATGAGGTAATTCTGCCAAACGATGTCCTCCATCGCGCGATGCGGAAAGCCTGTAGTGCAAGGTGGTCGATCATCATCACGTCATCACAGCTCAAATAAGACGTACCTCCAAGAGTGACAGGTCTCCACCTGAGACTCTCGAGCATGAACGCGGTGACCTGCGGCAGCATTTCCTGGTCATCAAAAGTCGGCACTAATCAGGAGCTATATGAGTCAGTAGATGGACAAAGAAAAGGCATAACCTACGCCGCGTACGCCCCACGACGTTATCGAGCTCCTCTTGTACGCGAGCCTGCGCATCTGTATGAGTGGCAGCAGCCATCATCATAATTGTGATTGCGGAAGCAGTCTACAACAGTTGTCGAGCAAAGACTCACGCGATGCAATGCAAGAACTCACCGTATCAGAACCGGCCCCAAACATTGCTCCTGCAAGGTATCCCAGTTCCTTATCTTCGAGCTGGTACTGTTTCTGGTGCTCCAACATGAACTTCGCAAAGGATGGCCTTGCAGTCCCCTCACGCTTCACAGTGGTGAGTGAGTACGTATATCATCACAAGAAAACCACGGACCATTTGTCTTCGCACCACGTCCAACTGCCTATAATAGAGAGCAAGTTCTTCTTTGTGCCATGCCTTCAGCTGACTCAGGTAACCTGGGACGAAACGCAGGATTGGATACGTATCCACAAGATATGCTCCCGGCGTCATAGCTTGACCAAAACGCGCAAGAACCTTATTGACGGCAACAACTTCAGGATCTGTATATGAGGTCGGAGTAATTTTTCCATAGGTGAAGGACATGACCACAGAAGCTGAATAACTAGAATCCTCGGATTACCACCTGTACCACGCAAGAAAGAGATAGTGTTCGCACCGCATGGCATGACCTTGGTGGTTCTTTGGATCATTCAAGATATCTAGAATCAAATTCTTCGCATGCCTGGTCTGGATGGGCTCGTAGGTCTCCGCAACCTTGGGTTGCAAGCCTGCATGCAAGACCCTGCATTACATTCAGTCTCGCTGATCGCACCTGGGAGAGACAAGATGCGTACTTGCGCAGCCGGCGCAATCTTTCACCAGGGCCCTCAAGGAGCGGTGACAACCCGCCAAGCAATGTCTCATGCACTGCAATAGAACGCGGACGGTCGGCAACATTTGCTCCCTGTTTTTCCATGATATCCACTGCAGCCTATGATGTGATCTACTTCATGTCTGGCTAGACAATGAGATGTTTTATGCTGACCTGATGACGTCCTATAACTATAAAAATCCTATGGCCTTGTTTGAGCGAGAACACAGGTCCGTATTGCTCCGTCCATCTGGCGAATTGAAATGGCGCACTGCGTGAGGGGTTAGATAGAGATCATGTTGGTGTCCTTTGACAATGACTTACTATGACTTTGGCATCGTATTTCCTAATAGCCAACGTCCAGGTGGTCCAGGCGGTAATGGCAACCGTCTTGCGGCCTGATATCGTTGTTTCACTGTCCAGACGCTGGCTAAGATAATGATAAGAGTGCATGCGGCAATAATAATCGCCATTGAAATGGTCCGGCTTGCTGATAGCCAAGATTCAGGGACCTTGCTACTTTGCAACACGTCAAGTACTCCAGAACACAAAGGTGATGACTTACTGTGATGAGCGACGGGTAGGGTGAGATTAGAGTGCATGATTACACTGCCTTATACTTATACACATGGCACGGACCGAACACCTGCGCCTACTATTAATGAAACCTGTGTGACAGTGTGAATCATGTATTACAGTCTTCCTATAGTATAGGCCAAGAACTTGATGACCACCCTGGCAAGAAGTTAGTAGTCCTTGGACACACGAGTGCGAAGACATTTCGACACCTGAAGAACAAGGTCAATCTTCATGTCGTTCTCGATGACCCACTGGAATCTGGATTGGAGGACCCGTCGACCATTACATAATAGGTTCACAAAACAGGTCGACTCAGTGGAAGTAACAAAGTGGCTCACCATTCTAACAATAGAGATTTGTACTCCGAATTTATAACAACCTGCAGTGTGTTGTATATGACATTTTTTTAAGTGGTGGTGTACTAGTACGGGGGGAGGTGCTGCGGATGTTTCGGGCTTCAGTGTCACGTCATTTCCGAACCGATCAAGGCTCCGAGCTGGAACAGGACACCTGACACTCGATCGTGGTAGCAACATACAGAACTTATTGTACAGACTAGCAACGGAATTTGGATGGGGGATAAGAGGCCAACTGAAGACAACCACAATGTTTCGTGAACATCCTACGCTCGATCCCTGAGATATCGACGTGAGGAAACTTGTCCAGCATCCATGTTCGGCGAACATGAAAGGATATAAGGCGGCAGAAATTGCATTGATAGGATTTTCGTAAGATGGACGAGAGATGATCGAGCGGGATGTCCTCCGTCTCTGGGATGCCATTAAGGAAGATCTTATAGAAATCGAGATTTGCACAGATGGAACAGAGTAATGCCTCGTTGTCTAACGTGCTGGCATGATCCCTCTGTTCGCCCTCTTCGATCAGTCCTGCGACGCTGGGTGAGCATGAATGGCAACAAATTCCTCACCTGGAGGTCAGTTCTTAGGAGAAGGGAAGATTCATCGAGCGTGACGTTTGACTTGAGTTTGTGCGTGCGGACGAACCAAAGAACCCAAACTTCAAGAGCAACTCCTCCAATAATTCCAGCAAGGGCCAAACTATGTACGGAGACCGGTCTGAGAATAAGACTTCTGGTTACACTGCCATGGTAACATGAGCCGAGAGTCAATAAAAAAACATAGATGGTGAAGGACACCCACGTGGTTGAGTTGCATTAAAGCTGGGATGAACCATACAAGTACTCTGAGAGCACGAACAACTTCCGAAATTCACCACGAGAACTCTGGTTTAACTTGGCTCCTTGGAAGTGCAAGTAGGCAGTGTGAGGCCATGCATTTGTGACCAGATAACGTTGACTTACCATGAGCGGCCGCGGCGGTGCCAGATGACAGACATGCCACAAGCCACCACCGCCAGTTTTCCTTGACTCCCCTTGGTACACTCCTCATCTAGCCAAGTCCAAGGCTGTGGCTCCTGCGTATAAGGTACCCAGTCGGAGTAACCAAAAACACATGCTTGACGATTAGCAAAGCACGTTCTTGTCAGGTCAAACCGTTCAATGTTGAGATAGTCTGCGAGGACCAGGATAGTGAGAGAATGTTGATAGGATAGCAACACAATGCGCATCTCACAGAGTCCGTTGAGTATGAATCAATCAAATATATTGAGATACTGAAGTATCTTGAACAGTTTCGGTGTAGTAAATGATTATTCGAAATCAAGCAATTCGATGCTCTGTGAAGTATCATACATACTGTTTCCCTGCGTTATTATAAGTGCCATGTCCACAATCAGTATCCGATGATGACTCACGACTTTGAGGGATAACAACGTTATCCTGTTTGCTTCCATGGTCATATCATTCGCAAGGAACTTTTCTTGAGAAATTGTTTCGATATACGGGAGACCAGGTCCCAGTGGATCCAAGAAAAGGGTCGAATTTGGTGATTCCCCTTCGACAAGTCGTTGATGAGATGTAGATAGGTTCCCAGCCTTGAAGTCCGTCACCCTATGAGGGTTGAAGTCGCGGATGCGCAATGGTCGAGGCTGTAGCACCCCATCACGAGAGACAAGGTCGCCAATCAACTCCGCACTACGGAATCCGAAAATGCGGTGTGCGCAGGAGCTGTAGGAATTTTCGAAGAATCGGGTGTACTTTGGGCCCCAGGCGGACCAAGGCAGACTAGGAGAATCCTGGCTTGCTTCTCCATAACGGCCGATGAAGGTGGATTCGAGCTCCAAGAGGGTGTTCCGCTCGATATAGAAGGTGAAATACGGAGATTTGGTGGTTGTGGGGGCTGACATGCACATGTTGATAGCGATGAGCTGATTATGAGTGTTGGCGTGGAATGGAATGGGACTGAAGGTGATGTAGTGAAAGATGAAGGGGTCTTTCAATGCAGGGAAGGAGAATTTGGCAACGAGCCGGATCACATTGACCGAATCGATAGTGTCGAGGGAGAACAACTTTAGTTCCCTCGAGCCGGCGACGAGGAATCTATCGTTCGTTAGAAAACTGAAATTCGTCGTTCCGCAATCCACGTCAAAAATTTGGAGGCACTGCAAATCCAAGTTGGTCGTAAGTCATAGCAAAACAGGGGACTTTGACTCACCTGAGAAGCTTCCTTGGATTTCCAGTTCCAAATTTGCAGGAAATCGACCACATCACAATCTACTTTGCGAGCGTATTTGCAGAACAAGCCATAATAGTCTCCGAAGATCATAGATTGCGTGTAGGGGGATTCGAAGAGTTGTGGATGGATCTGATTGTCCAGCGCTTTCACGAGGGGGGATCCAGCATCAGGATGGGGTTTGTCCTCAGACAATGATCTGAAAGTGATGTCATATGCATGACTCTCTCTGTTGTCGTCAATATAGTCCATGGTCATATGCAAGAAGACACTCACCCGCGGGTTGCTTTGGAAAGGATAGCCACAAGATCCTGTGCGGGCGAAAAACTATAACCCTCGAATGCTGTACTGTCGATTTTGCAAATGCGTTGTCGCAAGTCGATGGTGTGGGTGTCGCCATCTGACAGTGAGGGCTGGATGAACTTGAGTTGCTCGATGGATTTCGCTGGGATTCCGAGAACGCCGCACGACCAACGAAAGTTGTCGGGAGAGTAAGACATCGGAATGGAGTTTCTTTGAGAGTATTCAGCTCTCTGCCACGCAGTTTCGCTTTTTTGAAGCAATTGACGACGTGTTGCAACGGCGATGTCGCCGCCAGGTAACGAGGCCGGAATCGCATTGAAGTATCGGACATCAATCAAGTATTGAAGTTCCGAGGAAGAGTCGATGAGTTGTCGAATATCACTGCATACCTGGAGATTCTGCATTAGTAGTGATTTGGGCAAAAAAGACTCTGCGTACTTTGCGTGCTCGGACAAGATCGTATACGTCTAGGTGACCAAGAATATCCAACAGTAATTCGGCGGGGACATCCATAAATTTTATGGTGATGTTGTTAACTTGATTCATTGTCGACTTGGGAGGTGAGGTTTGTAGAATATATGGATAAAGGCTTGTTGCAAGAGTTAGTCGACGAATGTAATGAAGGTTTCGAGTGAGCAGTGATAACCAGCGTGCCATGTTTCGTTTTATACGATGTTGATGCCAATATAATTGCGGATGTGTGGAACGGAATGACTATAACGTCATTGTTGTTCCGACCCGTTTGAGTATAACGGAGGTCTCGGAGATACCTGTGGCGTTAGGGTCCTATTCCAACTATATCTAACTTTTGTTTACATAATCAACAACTTGGACTTACGACAGCCAAATAAACTATCGTAGCGGTGCGTGCGCATCAAATCCCTGACTGCCTCGGGTGTGTGCCCTAGTCTATATATAATGGTCACTGGTCGTCGAAGATTCATTCATCCTTGCAAATCACTCATGGGTCTGCTAAATCAGCTCGGACAGCATAAATCAATACAACGGCATCAGCCAAGTAAGCTGTTAAGTGTCCTTGCTCGAACCAGCTGTCTGCTGTTAGTGGAGGTGCCCAGGCAACCTGGTACACCGACCTCTAATCATAAGGGCTACGTGGGTGTCAAAGCTGGAATGTGGAGCTGTTGTATCAAGGGCTTCAACTTCAGATATACAAACTTGAAGGGAGAGCAGGCAGGCATACTACTTGTCGAGAGTATCTGCGTGAAGGGTGAAAGTTGGCTGTCGATGTCCTCAGCGAACATTGGCGTGATTAATCGTAACACCAGGTCGTCAGATATCCAGGTCCATTCTTGTTTCAGGCGTTACTATATTACTGATCGATGTCTGTTCAAGCGTGATTCAACGATATTGAGTATGACACTTTAAAATATAATATACTCACGAGGTGAGTATTTGCCTCTGACATGAATGAATACGCATGGCAAGGAGATGAGAATCACTGATAGGGAAGTAGAGAAGATAACCGGGGCTTCAAGTCGGAAGGCATCAAGCGCACCTGGAAAAGTATTAGTAAGGCGCTGATCACGATATTCTAATATACGGAATTTTGATCAGATCGCAGTGGCTCTATCGTGCACCTGAGCGAAGCAAAAGAAGAAGTGATAGCGAGTCGTGAAACCTTGGATGGCTGATACTGTGTCAGATCAGCGAGAACGTCTGGCCATCTTCATGATCCATCTCGGCCGCAGAGAAGGAGTGCTAAATCGTGCATGAATGGTGGAGCAGGGTGTCGATGTCCTGGAGACCACCGGTCTATCGATCATTTGATTGAACCAACCAATCGCTGGCTACTGTCAAATGGTTATATGTTAGACAACAATCGTCTGGTTTCAAGCACAATTCAACGATATGGAGTATGGTGATTCTAAGAGGCTTACGGGTAGAGCATATAACTCGATCGTGGATATACACGTTGAAGACTACTGTGACCGGAACCATGAAACTGGAAAGGACACAATGAAACCCGTATCAACTTTGAGAGCAAAGTCAAGTTGTCTGCTCTTCGTTTTGGCCAGCTAGAAAAAGAAAGTGTATAAGTGGTGGCGGAATAATTGAATGGTAAAAGGATACCACTCCAATACTATACTTCATTTTGTCCGGAGGCTGTCTGTAAACAGTTCACCATCAGCCACGCCACTTGGAGAAGATCGCAGTGTATCAAGAGATACTTAATGTGTGGTAACACCAAGGGGAGCCAGTTCATGATTGATTACAATCGTGCCTGTTTGAAGATATACAAAGTTAGGTGTAACGATGAGTTTGAGTCGGATAGACAACGAAATCACTCCAAAACACAAGACGAACTCCTTTGCATAAAGATCCAAGTTTCTAGAATAAACGCCTCTCATTTGCCCGGTGCGCATAGTCCCCTGATCACATTCTCATCGATCCTCTTCTCAAAACATATCTCAAACGGAGCAGCATGTATGTTTACAGTGTCCGAGAATGCAAGCGTGTCAATCTTCGCGGCAGGATTCTCAGAAAGGCGGAAAGCCCACAGAATAAGAGCCGTGTTGATGAAGATGGACCGATTCGCGAGATGTTGACCGGGACACACTCTGGCATTTTCAAGTAAGGCATAAGAAATGGTCGAGGATAAACGATGCCACTCACCGACGGCCAAAGCCATAAGTGAAGAACCGGAGATCACTGCGCACACGACCTGCATCGTCGATCCAACGCTGAGGATTAAACGTCTGAGGTTCTGGAAAGACTTCAGGGTCGTTTGCGATGGCCCTGAAGCACGAGCGTCAGACCCAAAGGTGAGAGGACGAAAATGATTGCCTGCTGACCAATGGTTCCCAATAACAGTCGCACCTGCCGGAATGAGGTAGTTGCTCCAAACGATGTCCTTACTCGCGCGATGCGCAAAGCCTGTAGTGCAAGGTGGTCGATCATTATCGCATCATCACAACTCAAATAAGATATACCTCCAATACTGACGGGTCTCCACCTGAGACTCTCGAGCATGAATGCAGTAACTTGCGGCAGCATTTCCTGATCAGCAAACGTCGGCACTAATCAGGAGCCATCTCAGTCAGTAGACGAACAAAGAAAAGGCATAACCTACGCCGCATACGCCCCACGACGTTATCGAGTTCCTCTTGTACGCGAGCCTGCGCATCTGTATGAGTGGCAGCAGCCATCATCATAATTGTGATTGCGGACGCAGTCTACAACAGTTGTCGAGCGAACACGCGATGCAATGTAAGAACTTACCGTATCAGAACCGGCCCCGAACATCACACCTGCAAGGTATCCCAGTTCCTTATCTTCGAGCTGGTACTGTTTCTGGTGCTCTAATATGAACCTCGCAAAGGATGGACTTGCAGTTCCATCACGCTTTACAGTGGTGAGCGAGCATATCTATCATCACAAGAAAATCACAAACCATCTGTCTTCGCACTGCATCTAACTGTCCATTATAGAAAGCAAGCTCTTCTTTGTGCCAGGCCTTCAGCTGACTCAAGTAGCCTGGGACGAAACGCAGGATTGGATATGCATCCACAAGATATGCTCCCGGCTTCATAGCTTGACCAAAACGCGCAGAAAGCCTGTTGATGGAAACTACTTCAGGATCTGTATATGAGGTCGGAGTAATTTTTCCATAGGTGAAGGACATGATCACGGAAGCTGAATAACTGAAATCCTCAAATTATCACCTGTACCACGAGTATGAGCTGGTGTTCGTACCGCATGGCATGTCTTTCGTGGTTCTTTGGATCATTTAAGATATCTAGAACCAGATTCTTCGCATGCCTGGTTTGCATGGGCTCATAAGTCTCCGCAACCTTAGGTTGCAAGTTTGCATGCAAGACCCTGCTTTACAGTTAGTCACACTAATCGCACCTAGGGGAGACAGGATGTGTACTTGCGCGTCCGACGCAATTTCTCATTACTGTCCTCAAGGGGCATTCTGAACCCGCCAGATAACGTCTCTTGCACTGAAATAGAACGTGGGCGGTCGGCAACATTTGCTCCCTCTTTTTCCATGATATCCACCGCAGCCTGTGACGTGATCTACTTCATGCCTGGCTAGACCATGTATTGTTTTATGCTGACCTGATGACGTCCTATAACTATAAAAATCCTATGGCCTTGTTTGAGCGAGAACACAGGTCCGTATTGTTCTGTCCATCTCGCGAATTGAAACGGCGCACTGCGTGAGGGGTTAAATGAAGATCGTGTTAGTGTCCCTCGACAACGACTTACCGTGACTCTGGCATCGCATTTCCTAATAGCCAACGTCCAGGCGGCCCAGGCGGTAATGGCAACCGTCCTGCGGCCTGGTATCGTTGTTTCACTATCCAGACGCTGGCTAAGATAGTGATAAGGGTGCATGCGGCAATAATAATCGCCATTGAAATGATCCGGCTTGTTGATAGTCACGATTCAGGCACCTTGCTACTTTGCAACACGTCAAGTACTCCAGAACACAAAGGTGGTGACTTACTGTGATGAGCGACGGGTACGGTGAGATCAAGGTGCATGATTGCGCTGACTTATACTTATACAAACACGGATTGAACGCCTGCGCGGATAAATCGGACCTGCGCGAGTCACGTAGTACGTACTTCCTATAGTATAGGAACTTGATGTGACCACCCTGGTGATAAGTTAGTGGTGGACGCGCGTGTTCCAATACATTTTGACTCCACCTGAAGATTAAGGTAGATCTTCATGCCGTTCTCGATGACCCATTGGATTGCTCGTCGAGTCGTACCACAGGATCGTCGACCGTTAGGTTTACAAAACATTAAGTAATGGAGGTCGACTGGGTCATCATTCTAAAAATAGAACTTTGTACTCCGAACTTATAAGTAGCTACGCCTAGTTACTCTGCCTAGAAGGTTTTAGGAATAACGAGATTCGGCGGATGGGCGCTGCAGCGCTCCGCTAGCTATCCGCAGTTACTTATCTCATCAGACAAGGTAGCTTTTCAGTATGCCTACATCAATTTCTCGCGCTGGGTGTCTATGACAGAGTTTATCTCACTGGCAGTTCCCGATCGAACTACGCCGATTTGTCACCTTGCTTGCAAGGTCATATGCCATCTGACAAAATCTGACGGACTAACTGCCAATAATAAACAATAATAAATATCAAATAAATATCAATAAACGTTCTATGTCACTGTACGCCGATCCAGTGTCCAGTTTTTGAACCATGTCGCAACAGCTCAACTCTGCCCTGGAAAAATTAACAATGAAGGAGATTATAGTTGCAGTAGGTGACAATAACTTGAAAAGAGCTGAAAAACGCAAGCGCAGTGACTTAGTGGCTGCTGTGCAAGGTTCGACGGACACCCATATACCAATCATATCAGCAGCGAGCAACAAAGCAGCGCAATCTCACGATGCGCATCTATCTTTGCATGCGCCGTTTGAAAATGCGCTAAATCAGCTCACTGTCAATGAAATTATCTCTGCTGTTCAAGAATTCAAACTTTCACGCCTGGAGAAACGAAACTGAAACAGTCTATTGTCATCTATTCGACATTCTGTACTTCTTCAATCCGCAGTGGTGTCAGCTGCAGATGCAAAAGCTGCACGCTTACAAGATGATGAAGAACACCAGTTGAAAAAGGTGCGGTTGCAACAAGAACGGCAAACGTCTGCCGAACCATTATTCCTGGAGGAGGTGGGAGACTCTGTGCGGAATGAATGTCTATTGCGGTTCATCGATCGTACTGGAAATGCAGCCTGTCGGGCTACTATATGTGTTGTTTGCGCAGGCGAGTTTTTAGCATCTGAGACAACCGAATTTGCGTTGCCTTCGATCCAGCACAAAGAGGTACTGAAGCCATATATCTCGCATCACAGTCAACGACTCGTGAATGGCATGTTGCTATACAATCCAGCCATCACGATTCGAGATGATTGTCCATATGGATTTCTCTGCGATAATTGCTGGGACGATATCAAATCTAACAAAACTCCTTTGTTTTCCCTCGCTAATAATCTTTGGATCGGAGAAGTTCCGGATGAACTTGGGATGTTGACTCTTCCGGAGCGTATCTTAGTGGCCTTATCATATCCTGCAGCATACATCGTCAAGCTTTTTCCGAAAAAACGTGGCGCTGTTCATTGGGATGCAGCAGGTCTAAACAGCGGCTTGCGTGGAAATGTATCTACATACCGACTCAACACATCGTCCATTGCAGCTATGATTGAAGGCAAATTGCTGCCGCCTAAACCATCTATCTTGGCGACAACTATTGGCATTTCCATCGTCGGTCCCAATAACTTTCCGGAACGTTGCTTACCGCCTTTCTTATCTGTGAGCCGCTCTCATCTGCGCAATGCGCTGCTCTTCCTTAAGCGAGAAAATCCGTTGTATTCCAACATCACGATCTCGGAAGACAACATCGCGCTATATCCTACACATGGCATTCCGGATGTCATCATGTCCTCAATTCGACACCTCCAAGACACTGCTGCTGTGGATAGCGAACGAGAGGATTATGTACCAGAAGATGATGTCCAGGATGTATTCGCCGGTTCGTCTTTTCTTTTGAGATTCTACTTGCTCCTCTCAACGATAACATTTCGTCGACAGAACATGACAAAGCTTTTCCAAGTGGACAGCATGTCGACGAAGACTTGATCGTTGATGAAAATGGTTAGTTTGGGACTGTTTAACAAAACTCATTACACAAGCTGACAAACGCAGTTCCATCCAACGTATTTCCAATCCAGTCGCATGGTGTACTTGATAGCAATGTATCAGAAGTCGATGATGATCAGATCTTAGCTCATGCGATAGCCAATATATCGGAACATTATTCCGTTCAGCGTGGCACAACTTTTGTCAATGAATATCCACGATGAGACATCAACCATACATTGAGTATCGGCGATCCTGATAATCCCAATCATCTACTTGGCGCCTTCCCATATCTATTTCCTTATGCAGGAGGTGGATTTGAAGTCCAAAGACCTCGCTCTGTATCATATGAAGCTCATGCTCAGTGGGCTATGCGTTACGCGGACCGTCGTTTTCGCAAGGACCTGCATTTTATGTTCCAAGTCTTTGGTGTCATACAGAAACGTCAAGTCTGCAGACAAGCCGTACTTCAGGTGAAGATGTTTGTTGATGGATATATCACGCGCAATCTAATTCGGCTTTTTTTAAGGTCAAAAAGGATGACTTTCATAGGAACGAACATCTTTTTCGTTCTCTTACTGTTGCCGATCTGCAAAAAGCAAGTGAAGAAGAACGACAACACCGGACATGTTCAAATACTACTATACGAGGCTTGAAAAAGCATCTAGCTGCTGTACAATCCAATGTCATGGGTACTGATGAGTCTCGCACCAAAATTCGGTCGCTGATCTGGGGTATGTCCGTGATGAAGAATCCTCCATCATTATGGATTACAATCAATCCAACCGACACGCATGACCCAATAGCGCAAGTTTTCACTGGTGCGGAAATCGACCTCGATCATTTCCAGCATCTTGCAGGTCCCGACTCTCACACGCGGTCTATTAGAATTGCAGACGATCCATATGCTGCCGCCAAATTTTTTCACTTCATCATATCTGCAATTCTAAATGAGCTGTTCGGCATACAAGCAAATCATAACAAGTCTGGAATTGTTCGACAACCTGGCATTTTTGGTACTATTGAAGCCTACATAGGTACCGTTGAAGCTCAGGGTCGTGGTACTCTGCACTTGCACATCGTACTTTGGATATCAAATGCGCCGACAGCAGTAGAGATGAAAAATCTACTCAAAACAGAGACTTTTCGGCGCACAGTCGCCTCATTCATTGCTCAGAACATACACGGCTATCATCCAGATATTACAGCAGATACTTTGAAGACACTTCCACGAGAAACAGCTGTTTCCTATTCACGTCCCCCAGATCCAAGGTCTTCGAGTTTTTTATCAGACAAACAACAAGCCATAAGGAGCCTTGTTCGAGCAGTTCAAATCCATACTTGTTCCAGCAGCTGTCTCAAAGTTATACGAGGCCGTGTTATCTGCAAGCGTCGCGCACCTTTTCCTGTTGCAAATACGGCCTGGATAGACTCTGAAGGGAATTGGGGACCAAAGAGGACATTTGCTATGATGAACAACTGGAACCCGACAATATTACTTGCTACTCGAGCAAATCATGACGTGAAGTTGATCACAAACGGTGAAGAAACCAAAGACATCGGTTTCTACATCTCAATGTACACTACAAAGAATCAGCAACACTCATCTAACGCATCCGCACTGCTCGCAAAATCTTTTGCATTCCAGCAAGCTCGAGATAAACGCCACTCAAAGGTCCAAGAGTTGAACAAACACTTGATTCAGCGATGTGCCAATTCGCTCAGCCGTGAACAGGAGTTTAGCGCACCAGAAGTTGCTAGCTATCTCATGAAATGGGAAGATCGCTATATCTCGCATCATTTTGAAACTATCCATTTTTTCTCCGTCATCAACTTGCTGAAAAAAACTTGGCCTCAGCTTGTTTCTCAAAGGTGCGGACATCATAGGCATTTTCAAAATTGCTCGCTAATTATAAACAACGCTCAGTCATGCTGCTGAGTTGTCTAGCGATGGGGAGCTACATGTCTTGCAAGACTCCGCAGAGGCTTACGATGTGCGTATTTCTGTCTTGCGTGTCTGAAAACTTTTTGATGTATCTTTATAGACAGAGTATGCCACTCTCCATTTCGAACAAGAAACACAATCCCTACAACTCTGGGACGAAATCAGAGAATACATGGATAGAGGAGACGCTCTGGAACATTTCAGTTACATTGACTTTTTCCTCAACACGTATGAGGGTCCTCTAGCTGATAGTGATCAGAATACGTCTCTACGCTGGAGAGGTCACGTTCGAGTTCCTTACAGAGCGTCTTCTGGACGACATAAATTTTGTCGAGTGTTGCACCACGAGAAACACGAAACAATGCCTTACTTTCCAGGACCATGGCTTCCACGCAGAAACGAAGAGCAGACATATCCATTATATTGTGCATCGATGCTAGCATTATTTCAACCGTGGAGATCACTGGCCGATCTTAAACCAGCTCACCTCACTTTCGAAGACATGTTCAATACATTTTCAGCTACAGCATCTGCAAACGTACTGAAAATCATGGATAACATCCAATACTTTTATGAGTGCTCCGACAAAGCACGAGAAAATCAAATCAATAAATCGTTCAGTGCGGCATGGAGAATAGCTGCCTCAGAAGCCGATCGGAATGATGCTGAGAATGACTTAGAAGAGATAGATGAGCTGGCTGGCGATGAAGACGAAGACGATGAAGAGTCAGCACAAACCGTCACAGAGTCTGACATCGAAAATGCCCTGCAAGATTGTCACTGTACACGCGACTTGCTATATGCTGATGTAGCAGTTAATATCGCAGAAGACTTCGCAATTTTCAGTGAGGCCACTATCCAAACTGCAATTTGTCAACCTCGTCGTGTTGCTACCAAAAAAGAATTGGAGATGTACTTGGAGTGGAAAGAACGTATCAAGCACTGTCACGACAACAACTCGGAGCAGATTGAAGAAGCACATCACGATACCAGCTTGACATCAAACATTTCACTGATAGAACCTTCCCAATCATCTAACAAAGACGTTGGTACTGTGCAGCTCAAAGTCGGCACCGATTCAGCCAATTCCAAAAGTACTATGCAAGACATCGCTTCAGATCTCAATCGTGAACAGCTCATGGCCTACACCATCATTCGCAATACACTGCGTGCACGCTTAGCAGAAGAACATCACGAACAATTGCTGATGCTCGTCACAGGAGAGGGTGGCACCGGTAAATCGAAGCTACTCGATGCCATAACACAGTTATTTGCTGCTCACAGCTGTGAGTCCAAATTAGCTTCTACTGCTATGTCTGGCGTTGCAGCTTGTCTTGTGAACGGCACCACTTTACATTCATGGGCTGGTCTACCCCCACGACAAATGCCTCACTCTGATAAATGGGCAACTCATCCTCGACCTGACATGGCTCGTAGACGACACGACAACATGGATCACAAGTGGTTACTTGTAATTGATGAAGGAAGCATGTTAACTACTGAACAGCTCTCGATACTGTCACAGGTATGCCTCGAATTTCAATGGCAATGCATGATACTAAATACATTTTACAACGATACATCTCAGGTCCTTGGTATTGTGCGAGCCAAGGAAGAGACTGACACTGCAATGCCTTTCGGATCAATGGATATCCTCATCATTACAGATTTTCATCAATTTCCTCCGATCGGCAATGTCAACAAAGCTCTCTTCGCAAGCCACCCACCAAATCAGAAATGTGAACTAGGACGCCACCTATTCGAGCAGTTTCAAACGGTCATCAAACTTCGACAACAAATGCGTGTCACAGATCAAGTATGGATCGACATTCTACTTCGTGCACGAGAAGGAGAATGTACAGCGCAAGATCTACAAGACATACGCAGTCTCGTGATCACAAATGATGCATGCGAAGTTCCTGACTTTAACCAACCACCATGGAACGATGCAGTACTCATTACGCCTCGTAACAGCGTTCGGACGCGGTGGAACACTTTGTCAGTTATTAAGCACTGTCAATACAGTGGGAATCTGTTATACATCGCTCCCGCAGAGGATTCCACAAAGGGCCTGCCGCTATCTATGAAACAGCGACTTGCAACTACGAAACTGCCACTGGATAAAACACAACACCTGCCTGTAGAAGTGCAACTTGCCATAGGAATGAAGGTGATGATTACAGAAAATGTCGCTACACAAGCCAACATCGCAAATGGCTCTCGAGGAACGATAGTCGACATCTTATTGGATCCTCGAGAACAAGTTGATCAGCACACTGTAGTGGATGGCAAAATCTACCTACAGTACCCGCCCTCTATTGTGATCATTCGGCTCAATTTCACCAGAATACGACAACTTCCTGGGCTTCAACTGCACGAAGTCCCTCTTGAACCTTCCGTCCATCAATTCTCTATCAGCACTAAACCTCGATATACAGTCATGCGACGCCAGCTGCCACTCACTCCAGGATACGCATTTACCGACATCAAGTCTCAAGGTCAAACTATTGACTATGCCATTGTCGACATCGGCAAGACCACGTCATTTGGACTGAGTCCCACTCATGCGTATGTTGCTTTATCGCGAAGCAGAGGCAGACAAAGCATACGTCTGCTCCGTGATTTTGAAAATGCTCTTTTCACGCGTCATCCTTCGCATGATCTCAAACTAGAAGACATGCGCCTTGATGTCTTAGCAAGACTAACAGAAGAACAGTATTTGCAAGGGAAATATGGCAGCACGGAACTGTGTGAGTCTCATGCTTTCTTCAGGTGTAACGAGATCTAAACTTGATGCTAGAGTCTGATCCGTTGTGTACAGTTCCTTCAATTTTGAGTGACGACTTTGAGCAAGAAGTTGAACAGATAGAGAATTTCGACCGACGAGTGCAAAGGAGACTCAAATTGCATTCCAGAAGGTCCTTCTTCTTAGACTTACAGAAACAAAAATCGGATTATATTCAAAGTTCCATGATTTCGCTGAGCAACTACAAGACTAATATTTCATTCAAAGTCCCAAAGCATGACGTTCCAAGCAGCTTAGTAGATCACATACGGTGATTTGCCATGACGCCTCAGCTACACTGCTCTCTTCTGATGCTGACCCTGCCCCAGATACTTTACTCGCTTACACAAAGACAGCAGTTTAACAACCACTTCATCTCGCAAGCTGCTGGGTCCACCTGCCCACGGTTCAGAAAGTCTAGAATCAGGAAACTCCGGCACCACCCACCTGGTCAGGACTGTTTCATTATTTACAATATGCAGGCGCTGATCATGCTATTATCTGTCAGTCCATGATCTGGATACGTTGACACGTTCAGCTCACCTGTTTATCAAAAAATTGATTAAAACCATGTCCTTTTTCGCGACGTCCACAATAACATTTTCACCGTCCACCTGCACCTGTTTCATGATCAAAATGCTACCCTTTCGAGTGATATTTGTCTGGTCTCCGCTCAAACTCGCCATTCGTTGAAGCACATGGTTTTCCGCAGTGTCCGTTTTTGGCATCTCGAAGAACATCGTGTACAGTGCATCCAGCGAGACATTGAGGTTCGGCACTGCTGTCAATGATTGTCGGAGATGTCGTCGTGTTGTGGTACAGTCGTCTAATTCTCGTTGTTTGACCCAATAATTGACGTCTAAATCATCCAATGTAGGCGGTCCTTTTACTCCGTCATGTATTGGCACTGGCACTCGAAAAGGCCTGTGACACGCTGAGCCGTAAAACAATCCTCTGAAAATTCGAGCGAAATGCTTCTCATTGAAGTTAGATATGTTTCGCATGGAAGATTGATTCTCTCACTGGTTTCCGACATCTTATTTCTCCCGGCAAGTACTTTACGTCTGCCCCTGTAATTCATTGTTAGCATGGTCATCCTCTCTATTTCTCAGACTTGCGCCTACGGTTCTGTGCACCACAACTTACGATGTTCTGGCACATAATCTCGTGATTATAGCGACATGCGCTGTTTAAGCAATGCGTGTTCAATCGCCATTCCACATCTACACCATGGAAAATCTGTGTAACTGAGTCACAGCAGTTCCAATCTATGGATAAACGCAGATGTTTTTCATCGACATGGTGCCATAGTGTAGGGCAACGGTCTCTGCATGCACTTCCAATCAGATTTGTATCTTTTTCCACTCGAATGTGTTGAAATATGTTCTTTCCGTTGTTTCGCATGAGTTGACCTGCGTGCGTTCCAATCCCAATACCTTGCCTCATCCATTGTGGATAAAAGCAAGTGATCCCTCCCGTGCTCATGAACACCATGTTAGCAGTGCACGGCGCATTCAGAATGATATGCAAGACACTCGTTTGTCTCTTGCAGCTGGTTACTGTGATTAAGCGATCCTTTGATGTATATTGGTCGAAGCAATCGATAAATGGGATCATGATGGTTTCCGGTGTGCGAGATACTGACAAGTAGCTCAGTGACTTGACCAAGAACTCATTCACGGTATTGAATCCACGGTCAGGAGTCACAATGTTGAGCTCCTGCACATCAACGCAGTCACCTCCTGTCAACATCGACAAAGCCGCCGATCCGATTATAACACTGTTGGAATTTCGTAGTGCGTCAATGAAAGATCTGCACCAAATCCCCGCAAATGGAGCCAATATGCATACGAAGCGTCTTTGCATGGCTTCTCGACCGATTTCATGCATCATGCGGCATGTGCGACTGATAGAATCTATATCTGTAATCCACAGTTTTTCCATTACAGCTTCGGCAATGACTGCATGGCTCGTGACTGTCTGTTTATCAGTTTGATCTTATGCAAGTGTAGTACATTGTCTTACACTTCATGATTCAGTGAGTTTCTATTAGAACACAGCGTACATACTTTGACAAGGTTGATTTTATTAGTGCGTCCTAGAGATTACATAATTGGTTTCGACAACCCAGCACGTTTGCAAAAACACGAAGGATGAGCACTTAGCAGATAGGGAAAAACAAGAAAAAAGGTACAACGTGCAGCTAATAAGAACTCGGTACAAATTTACTGCTGTGAGCAATTACAACCACGAGAACCACCCAAAAGCTCATGCGCCACATCATCATCTTCGATAAACATCAACGAGATTCCGAATGAATCAGCTAGACACCCGACAAGTACTATTACATCTCGTGAATGATTTTATCTACACTAAGAAATGATTCCACATACCTCGAAGATCAACTTGACCACGAAATTGTGCAAGAAGAGATGAAATATTAACGGCAGGAGCTGTGCGCAGAATTGAACAACTACAATTGTGCCATGCATGAATATGCAGCGATCCGCGTCGTTGAAGGATCACTGTAACTTATCAATGTAAGAATATGTCAAAATAGCGAGGAATCACCTGTCAAATAGATGCCTGGCAACGGCTCACAATTGGACAAACAACTCATGATGATGAACGCTCGGTTCTAGATAAGAAGCTAAAAATTGTTAAGTCGCTAGACGTATCATGCTGAAAAAAAAGACATACCAAACTGCGCCATTTATGTTAAGAACATACGTCATGCGTTACGAACAAGATGTCGCTTGACAATACCCCTATAATGAACATCTCAACTACAAACCATGAAGATCTTCGACTTTGCCGCACACCACAGAGCTTTAAAAGAAAACCCAAACTACGCAATCAACGCCAAAATCTTGCAGCGTGCTGAGTGGCGTCATGGTGGATCAGGACACATCTTGACTGACAAAGACTCCGACGAGCCGTTCGTAGGCATAGCCGTCATGCACATAGTCGACTTTCGACTGCAATGCTCACCCATAGGGTCCTTCCTGGGATCTAAGTACGGAGGAATGGAGAAAGCAAAGTACCAATTCATAGGGGGACGAACACATGGCAAAGACGGTTTCGATGAAGATTTCGCCCGAACGCATGCTCTGTTAAATAACATCCAAAATGCTATAGCAGTGTCTCATAACAAGAAAGACATGCTATTGGACGAGCAGAGCGTCAGATTTGCACGAAACATATTTGAAAAAAGGGTGAGCTTGACAAATTCGACTGTAAGACTGTTCAAAGCTTACCTGTACAACCATAAGGAACACGCTGTTCCCGATTCCCCTACAGCCAGTCGACGCACTGTGTATCTGGAGGACTTGGAAAATCCTCATGGCTCACATACCGTCGGCACGGGAGAAGAGCTAAAGATGGATGATGAAACCGCAAACTGGCCTGTCGACTCACAGTATAGTGATGACCTGGCCACTATCAAAGCTTTCTACAAAGCCGTGCCACTACGTGTCTATGATGAAAACAACAAGTTCGTCGAGCCTGAAAATGTTAACAAGGCACTCTGCAATGCAATTGCTGAGATCCACTTCACACTGCACCACTTATACCTCCCAAAAAATCTGCCACCACAAGATTCGTTCCGCGCAAACATTGAGCAGATCTTGATATTGCAGCGGGGGAAAACGACTACGAGCATCTACACGTCAGATCCTCGTGCCGGTCCTGCCAGTACAACGAAGGCTACTCACCATACGCCGCCACCAACAGAAGCTCCTCCATCCAAGAGACTCCATACAGAGGAACAGACAGTCACCAAGGGAAAAGAGAAGGAACACGACTGAGGATTTCGATTGGCATCAGATGTTTACTACTAAAAAGCAGAAATGTACTCAATATTTGTAACTCTGCAGAAATAAGTGTTTCGGCATGTCTGTCATTTTGAGGGCAGCAACGAGTGGGTACAAGAACTTGATATGCATCATAATGAGATAAACAGGAGACATGATTAGGCTTGTGCGAGTGCCACCTATTTACACCGTTCGCCACCCGGTACACCAAAGGCAGTTACTAAGTGAGGAGGGCAGAGCTACAAGCACCGTCCGATAACCATAGCCACCCGCAAAAGTAAAAGGGAATCAATTCATGGAGGGCAGCAATACCGGCATTTGCCAAATTTCAAACTCCTCCCGAATACGGAAATGCGTGAGACCACTCTGATTCGGCAAGCAAGGTCAGATTCGGCATCGCCGAACCCTAGTTGAGGTAAGCAAGCTGGTATTATCTAAGATTCTCACCTGAGATATAGTGCCAAAGAGTGGACTTTGCGATACTGGGATTGCACAAGTGCGGTCCAATGCTGTCATCTGCAGCCGCTCGTCGACAAGATGATTCCCATCTATTTTAACGATCCTGCCTTCGGCTCCGATAATCTAAACCGCGTCTCACGGATGTTGATTTCCGACAAAGCGGGGAAGAATTACCATGGGCAACACTTGGGGTTCGTCACTCGCGCGCATGACTCAATCCAGTGCCTATCGAATCTCCCCTGCATCCCAAACCACTCTCGAAGCCCCCGTCAAATTTGGAAGTACTGCCAGACTACGCAACTTGCAGTGGGAAGCGCAAGATGCATGATAATTCAATACAGCTCGAATCATGACTGTACGAATGTAAAGCGATGTAGGGCGATAATTGCGCGCATGTTCCTGTGTATGATGGCGATGTCAGATTCTTTGAATAACAGTTTCGAATTCCGCACCGATTGTTATATTGACCATGAAGCAGGGAAAATTGCCCATACTCCAGGAGCAACAACCACATCGACCAAGCCAGCAATGAATCACGTAT
>NW_024539934.1:0-27867 GCF_016647785.1 Suillus fuscotomentosus | reverse complement strand
TTGATGAACAGTCTTGTTCCCAGTTAAATCATTCTGGCGCCTTTGTGGCCAGCATACCTTATGCTGTCTACGACCGCGACCATCGGAATGCCCGAGGTCAATTGGAACGGCATATGGATTGGAGTAATTGACGTCGAACTCCCTTTATCTGTGACGTGTTCACGAGCAAAGGCTCTTGAATTTGCTTTGACTCTGTTGAACATGGGAAGTCAGGCTGTTTCAATTGCGAAGATCGACAGCTCGCGGCTCGAAAGAGAAGGCACGAATGTGTACTGGATGTGCGACCTTGTTGAATATACCGGCGCATATATCAAACGTGAAGCAATGAACAAACATGAATTTCTATGTGTTGGCCTCATTCCAGCCAACGCAGTCATTCAATGCTTTACACTTGGCGATGACAACGACGATGACAACGACGATGACGACGACGATGATGATGACGACGACGACGACGGCAATTAAGGAATCCATCAGTCAGTGTAGGTGAGTCTAATGTTGTAGTTCTATCTTTGGTTGTATTCAGAATCATGTTTCAGATCTTAACAGCTTCTGCAACATGTACATAACGGTGGCATGATTCCATTATGTAGGAGGTGCACTGGGATGGTTTATTCCTTGCGCATAGTTTCTCAGTACTCGTTAATACCTACTTACCATCTTGACGATAATTCGAGTCGCAGCCCATTGGTATACCAAGATGCTTACCTCTGATTTTGATAGTAAGGGCCAGTGATGGATCAATCAACAATATTTCGATGAAGCTTAAGCTCAAGTCCGGCTTATCACAATGATAGTAGGCACCATATTCAAAGCGCTTCTGCGGAGCCATGCAACAGTCACCGGCACCCTTGTTATCTAACGTTAACGCCCACCCTCTTCATCTCAGAAATCCATCCAAACTCCTACTCAACTATCCTTATAAATTTACTCTATGAATGATGATACTCTGTATGAGAAAAAGCGCTCGCAATGGCTGAAGATAAGTCTCATACCCGCATGAGAGCGCCAGAACAGTCATTAAAGTGAGGTATGAAATGTTGATCTAGCAGCACTCTCCCACATTTGCAGAATGGATGACCACGATGTTGTTTGCGAGTTGTTGCGCAAAGTGATCAATCGTTTCCCTTGAAACGCTCGACAAACCCCCTGAGAAACCCTGGGAAAGAAAAGTCTGCCAATGTTACATGCAATCTTTGCATGTATCAACTGGCACACTTTTATGTTCGGTATTGCAAGCCCACTGCAAAAGATCTATATAAAGCCCACGCGGATCTACTAGAGCAAGCAAATTCTCTACATAGCGTTGTAGAGACTCGTGCATCTCATAGTGTGATATGGCGCTTTACCTAGGGAGTATACAGCACCAACTCGCAGCATACTCTGTGTACCATCCACAGTGATTCCTATATGACGCGCAGCTGTTCCACGCAACGCGCGCCTGCGCGCCCATTCCCGCGCTTCACGATGTATACGCGCGCGGCAGCGTTCCCGCGCTTGCGCGCCCTATAGCGCCAGCCATCCAGATGCATCATCACTGTCCACCAAGATCCCTAGTGCGTCATATATTACATTCATTTATTAGCATAGTTCCACCTTTATTTTTATCATAGTTTTCTCACTCTATATATTTTTTACATACCTACTCGGTAGCTTCGGCTCCGCATGAGCGCGCTTCAGGCGCGCTATATAAGCGCCAGCAGTACATACTATATTTCCCTTACTTTTCACCCAACTTTACCTAGTACTTACTACTTAGAAAGTCGCAGTAGAAATCTATTCATTAGCACCAACACATCTCACATCCTTTATCTTGCTTATATCTTCACATAAGTGTAGTCTCTCTTATTTCCGCTTACACGCGGCGCGCTTTCCCCGTGCTTCGCGCTAATACGCGCGCTCGTTCCCGCGCCTTCATACCTTGCGCGCACCTGCGCTTTCTCGCGCTTCGCTGAAGCGCGTACCTCTAGATCTCCGCTGCACCTGCTTCCCCTTTAGGGTCGAATGCACTTGCCATCTCAAGTATCGCAGACTAGGCAATGCACGACCTACAACTTTTAGATACAGTCAGGAGCATTCTTTGTTCCTCTCAGTATTGTTGTTTCTACAGCGTGAGTAACGTTACAAGTACGAGTCAATAGAGGATATCTCACCTCAGTCGAGGAACGCAAAGGTCTGAGGTATGCAGGCCAATAATTTGGGGCTATAAGTAAAGGTTGGCTTTACTGTCCTAGTAAGCGTACGAACATCGAGCGATTAGTATGATCAGTACTCACCGTGTAATATGTCTGAGGTAACAGTCCTATTTCACCAGAGCTCACTCTCACCATACTCCAGCCATCTCCAACTTCTTCCTTCAAAATGTTCAGTTCATCTCCAGCCTCGACGGTCAGTTCCCTGAATTCAGCCTTTCCTTCAAACTGGTAGAGCGCACGAGCTGCTTTGACGGGCTCTTCGACAGGCTGCAGTTCATGATGTTCATCTGCCGGCTCAGGCTCATCGTCTGATAATGAGTAGCACTCCAAATGCTCTGTCCATGCACTGGAAGAGATTATTCCAACGTCAAAGGGAGTGTCAGAACGTGGACACGTATCGTTGCCCGAAAACTATAGAGGTTGATTTATGGCTCGAGGTAGCGTTGCCATAATCTGTCAGGAAAGAGAACAATTGTACAGTCAAAATAGCCACGCCTCTTCACACACCGGGGGTTTCAATGTTTTACCTCTTGCAAGATTTCGATTAAAAGCAGATCTGGACCTAGCTAGACCATTCCAGACCTAGCCCAGAGCGTTCAGAGCAAGTACTTTGGATTATCTTTCGAATGAAATTTCACTGGCGGCAAAAGTTTGCCCCAACAATTATGTAATGAGTTGTAAACGTATAAATTCAGCGTCACGGGTCCAAGTCAGGTTCGGTTCCCACACTCACTGAACATCCTACCAACAAATTTTCTTCGTGCTGTGTGTTTGTCGTGCGTTCTCAATTATTCAGATGTCTAAAGACGAGACAGAGCTCCCACGATATCTCTACCGAGTGTTTGATGAGCAGTCTTGTTCCAAGTTGAATCATTCTGGCGCCTTTGTGGCCAGCATACCTTATGCTGTCTACGACCGCGACCATCGGAATGCCTGGCATCAATTAGAATTGCATATGGATTGGAGTAATCGACGTCGAACTCCCTTTATATCTGTGACATCCTCACGTGGGAGGGCTCTCGATTTTGCTTTGACTCTGTTGAACATGAGAGGTTCGGCTGTTTCGATTGCTAAGATCGACAGCTCGCAGCTGGAAAGAGAAGATGTGTACTGGATGTGCGATCTTGTTGAATATACCGGCGCACATATCAAACGTGAAGCAATGAACAAATATGAATATCTATGTGTTGGGTTCATTCCAGCCAGTGCGGTCATTCAGTGCTTTACACTTGATGAAGATTAAGGAATGCATTAGTCGGTGTGGGTGATTCCGATGCTATAGTTATATCTTTGATTGTATTCAGAATCATGTTTCAGATCATAAAAGCTTGACAGTTTCTGCCACATGTACCTATGATTCCATTATGTAGGAGGTGCACTGGGATGGTTTATTCCTTGTGCATAGTTTCTCAGTACTCATTTTTACCTACTTACCATCTTGACGATAATTCGAGTCGCAGCCCACCGGTATACCAGTGTGCTTACCTCTGTGATTTCGATAGTATGGGCCAGTTATGCTTACATAAGTCCGCCTTATCACATTGATATTCAAAGCGTTTCCGCACAGCCATGCAACAGTACTAGTCACCCTTGTTATCCAAACTCCTACTCAACTATGCCAATAAATTTACTCTGAATGATAATACTTTGTATGAAAAAAGCGCTCGGAATGGCTGAAGACAAGTCTCATACCCGCATGAGAGCGCTAGAACAGTCATAAAAGTGAGGTATGAAATGTTGATCTAGTGGCACTCTCTCCCACCTTTGCAGAATGGATGACCACGATTTTGTTTGCGAGTTATTGCGCAAGGTGATCAATCGTTTCCCTTGAAACGCTCGACAAATCCCCTGAGAAACCCCGGGAAGAAAAAACTGCCAACCATTGGATTCAATCCATTAACTGACACACTTTTCTGCTCGGTATTGCAACCCAACGTCAACGTCGTCAAGGATCCATACAAAGTCCACGCGGATACAGAGCAAGCAGATTCTCTACGTAGCGTGAGTAATGTTATAAGTACGAGTCAATGGAGGATACCTCACCTCAGTCGAGCGCCGGGAACGCAAATGTTTGAGGTATGCAGCAGGCATTGTCATGTACAGGTACAGAAACATACAGGCGCGAGTATCGAGTCTATGGTAGAGTTCAGTTGCTCTTTGGAAGTGGAGTATCTGCATGCAGCGTCTTCATAGATGGGAGGATAGCTTGAAATTCACCTCGAGTCACTGCTAGTCTAGTCGAGTCGGACCATAAAATATTAAAAAACCAAAACCAATGGCAGAGACATATCAGTGCCATTTTGCGGATGGGATACTAAACCGTAATGTTCGCAGTAGCTGCTCAGGTGAATAGTGTCGAGATCACGAAAAGTAATACATTTATTTACCCGTCAAGTTCCAAGTCGTCTTGCAGGCCCACCCCCTGCGTCTACACATCGACTACCCATAAATCTATTTGCAATCAGGGAATCCAAGACCACCGAAGCCTGTCCAAGAAGGGTGACAAGCACGGAAATGATGTGTTTTATCAATATCATGAAGCTCGCCAATCTCTTCAGGAGTCAAATCTATGATCTTCGCATTGTCTGAGGATAATAATGAATAACAGCCAGAATTAATGATGAAATAACACCTCACTCAAGATACGCTCGTTGGTCACGGATTTGGGAAGCACTGTTATATCATTGAGAACCGATTTCTTTATAAAAAATGTTCATGAAGACTACGTACCGGTGTGCATGGGCTTGTTTGCATGAAGGGATATCAACACATTGGCAGGTTGCACATCATACTTCGCTGCAATTTTTGTAACAGTCTCGTTTTTCAACAAGGGGGAATTGTCGGATCCCAATGGAGAATAAGCTGTCATCACGATTCCCCTGTTCTGGCAGTACTCGACGACGTCATCTTGAGGACACGAACTACGAGCAATGATTCACAATCAAAGTACTCAAAAACAAATTCATTTGACTTACGGGTGGAGCTCAATCTGGTTCACGGCCGGTACGACGCGTGCAACTTTCAATAAACGTTCAAAGTACTCCACGGAGAAATTGGAAACACCTGATGCATTCTTAGTACAAAGATAGCACACGAGGTTGGGCCACTGACCAATAGCCTTCAGTTTCTCTGGGTGAGCAAGGTATAGGTCTTCCATAGCTTTCCAGGTGTCCAACCAGTCGTGTCCCTTGTCCGCCTGGCCATCTTTTGTCATGGGAGCTGGCCAGTGCATGAGCCCTGCTCTAGGAATTAGTCCTCGTTAAGATCGGCGAACGGGCTGCCGCTTACAGAGGTCTAGATAAGTAGTATCAAGTTTCTTGAGTGATGCTTCAAGAGCTTTTGCCGGATGCCTCTGGTCGGTATTATCAAGCTTCGTAGTCAGGAACATTTGGTCTCTTGGCAGACCAGACGCCTTGATCCCCTGTCCGACTTCTGTTTCGTTCTGGTATCCAGCGGCGGTGTCAATATGCTTGTATCCATTCTTCAGGGCGAATTCAACAGCATGTTCGACTTGGCCGGGCTTGGACTTCCACGTGCCTATATTCGCAAGCGTTCAACATTTAGTACACGAAATGCTTCCCCTTTCAGTTGTGCTCACCAAGACCGACCGTGGGCATGACTGCTCCAGTGTTGAGTGTGACCGATGTTGTTGCAGGCATGCTGATAGCAATATACAAGAATCAATTGACAGGCTGATGGCCTGGCACGCCCTAACTTTATAGCTCTCTTCAGAGCTATATTTACCAAGGAGTGACAATCGCGAGAGTCACGACCTTCACCTTATGCTTTCAACGGACCACATGTGCCGAAAAGCGCATGCTTTGCGAATAACAATACGGATGTAATGAGTTTTCCAAGGGGCTTATCACCTCTTATCATTTTGACGGTTCTACTTGCAGCCGGGGAAACCGAGAATGCCCCGGCCAGACAACACAGGGTAGCATCCCCAGAAGTGGTGACTGTCTTAGCAAGATAACGAGACTTCCAAGAATATGATCATCCGTAACTGGTTTCGGCACAAGTATGAAAGGGCAAGATCAGAAATGAGAACAATCATGATTGAATCCGAGAACGGCAGACTAACGCATGGGGGTACGCCCTACACCAGTGCATTTCGGGATTTGGAGAAGGCCACGGAGCACGGGATTCCAAGACTAGTTAGTACTGTCCTAGTACAGAGAGTTCTCACTCTCAATGGACATAAAATTGGATAAAAAAAGAGGCTGAATCAGCACAAACTCTTTCGATGACGTCGCGCGCGGAGATACATCGGAATAATATTTGAGAATGACAAGCTGCTGTGAATTGCTTTTCAGATCGGCTAGTCAGAGTCCTGGATCAAATTGCACAAGTCAAACACATGTCGAATATATAGTGACGAGTAGTCCGTCCTATGAAATGTATGATTCTCTTCAGTGTCTCCTAGTTGGGATGACAATTGGTGGGAATTGGCTACTACCTTGGGAACAAGAAATGGAGCGCCAAGTTGCCTTCGGCCCTCCTACCCTGCTCGGAGGCCGCACTGGCATGAACGTCCCGATTAGCCCGGTGTACCGATGACGCCATTTTTATTGCTGACAAGAAAACCCGGCCGTGACAACAAGGACCATGAGTATTCCTAGGACCCAAATCGGGGCTATTCTAGAGTCGAACCAAGCCCACATCGTGAACACAGCGATTAATCCTCCTCTGTTGTAGTCCGCGGGTGGTGGTTCTGCTCTAGGGTTCTTGATCTGGGAGATAGCAATGTCCCTCATTCTAGTGGTATACCATGCAGTCCCGACGCCGCTGCCAATGAGCTTTACACTTGGTACCCATTTAGAAGCTCTGAACACTGCTTCTGGTTCCCGTGTAAAGGGTTTATCAACCCAAGTGCTAGAAGATTTGTTATTTCGTAGCTGTAATCGTAGGATCTTGGGTAGGTCGGGACAGAGGACAGCGCATCTTCCGATGCCTAGCAAGTCGGCGTGCCTCGACATCAAGGCAGCTTGTAGGTGAGAGTGGGAACGGAGGCCGCCAGTCAGTAGAATGAGTGGGACGGAAGAGAAAGGGACAGGCGATCGGTGAAGGTCCTTCATGACTGTCCGTGAAAATTGCGCAAAGAAGGTTTGGCGGTCTAGTTTTCGAGATCCACTGCATGCCATAAAGTCTGAGTAAGAGATCGGGTTAGACTGGGGAACATTCTCCTTATATGCTCCCATACCGGGCTTTTCGTAATCTCCTCCACTAATCTCGATAAAGTCGATGACACCCCAACTTGCAATGGTGCGAATGTGATCCAGGACACGTCGTTCGCTTTCCTGAGATACTTCCTCGGTGTTTCCAGAAGTTACGTAGTCAGCCGAGTTGATTTTGATTCCGATTATGAAAGTAGTCGGCACCACCTTGCGGATAGCTTCAATTATCTCGGACAGCATGCGAGTGGCGTTTTCCGGTGCTACTGAATATTTGTCGTTCCGAATATTACTCTGACGCGTAATTGTAGTTAACTTTTGGAAGTACACAGTGGCCACACCTTAGGGCTCATGAACTGTGCCAGTAAATCTGCAGATAGTTCAATTCGACCCAGATACATCAACACAAATATCATGTCGACTCACATCCATGGGCAGCATGAAGCTGGATTCCATCGAAGCCTGATTTGTACGCCAAGAGAGCGCCTCGCACGAAGCTGGATTGGACATGGAGAATGTCCAGTGCGGTCATCTCCGTAGGAACTTGGAACAACGCATGAAATATCAGGTTAGATATTGCGCCCCCTCCACGATTTTCATCATGTCTTGCCCCAACACGGACAGAACTGGGGGCCAGTGGTGGAACAAAAGGCAGTCGACCACCAATAAAATTCGCTGATTGGCGTCCAGCGTGTGATAGCTGCATGATAGCCAGGGAGCGCGTGCCATCGACAGCTCCATGGATAACTTCCGCCAACTTCTTGAAGGGTTTGACGTCCTCTGCATCAAGTGTGGGTGGTACAACGATGTCACGGCCCAAGGTCAGATGCTGAGGTGAGACCTGGACATTTCCAGTGAGAATCATTCCCCAGCCATGCTTTGCCCATTCTGAGTATAAGCCATAGTGGAATTCGTTTGGTGGGCCACCAGAGAAATTTGCCATATGCTCGTACATAGCTGTCTATGACAATAGAATCTGTTTTAAACAACTGTCTTCGAATTATGTAGACGGAAACACTACCTTCACCAGCCTGTTCTCAATAGTACGACCGCAAGGCAAATCGACTGGATTGAAAACGTTACAGTCCATGGTTGACTCGCTATCGAACTCGTGAGCTTCAGATGTGCTCTAGTACATGAGGGCGCGTTTTCCTCAAGGTTGGGTTGTCGCGGAGAGGTCACAAATCACTGTCAAAGTTTAAACGTTCTGGTGAATGCTGGACACGAATTATGCTCCCGGGCTCAGGGCTCAGGTACGACTCGATCACGTGTTGAACTTGAAGCTTGAAGCTCGGAGTATGTAGACCATACCAAAGTAACAAGTTGTATTGGGGACAGGCCCTACTGAAGTCTTCTTTACACGGTCTGAAGTAGTTCGACTAATGCAAGGAAGGTGTGACCAACTCGAACGCTGGCAGTACATCATACACGAGAATGCATTTATTATCTTGGATCAGTACAACAAATTATAGTGTTTCCCTTCATCGACCACTTAAATCCAGGGTAGCTTAAATAAATTAGGTCTACGACCGCGACTGCAAAACTTCGTAGTAAGCGGTATACTCGTCGGGTGTCATAAGTTCGGTATCTTCATCAGTGACTTCCGAAAATGGTTTCAAGACACCGTTAACTGCGAAGGCGGCACAATGATGAGGATACTAAAATCCTTGATGTAGAGAACGAAAACCCACCTAATACAGGGGTATCATCCACCCCGTTTACTTCCATCATAGAATCAGTGATATCTGGTTCTAGTTCTGGGACATCGATTTTGGGCAACTTTGTTGCCGCAGCACCCTCGTCCTCCTTTGATCGGGACCGCTTCCTGTAATCATTTAGGGAATCTAGGTACTGCACAGAGGGTTTTTGATCATCCTCTTCCAACTCTTCGCTTCCGAGGCCAGATCTGGGCGTATTCTGAGAGGAAACTGCATTAGAGGCCGCCAACGAGGCATAGTACTGATCGTAATCTGTATACCGTTAGATCGTCATAATGATAGAGAATTCATATCGCAAACGACATACAATCCATCTCTTGGTTGATTTCTGGTTTCACATCTTCCGTCACCGCCGTTAGTTGAAGTAGACGCGGTAGAGTGCCGATAGTTCCAAGCCCTTTCAGAGAGTCGTCACTGGATACTGGCAGACCCTCGCCTTCTCTCGCCACAGCACGCGCACTCTCCTGCATGCCAAGAGCTGTCAGATCTCCGGTGATAGTACTCTTCAAATGCCATGCTGGCAGAGCGTTTTGCTGTCGTTTTGCCGCTGCCTCGGCATCTCGTTCCTGCCGTCTCGTTGCTTCGTCTTTGTCCATTGACATGACTATGCCAACACCATCTTCTTGTCTCCCACCAGGCCCAGATCCTGCTATTTTCAAACCTGACACCTGGCCAGCCTTTTGCTTTTCAACATCACCAACATTATTTTTGACCCAAGTGGGAACATCGAGCCTACAGCATACTGCGTCAGGAAGGATATGTGATTGATGTACTGAGATACGCACGCTGGAAGAACCATAGACTCTGTTTTTCTCAATCCTTCGACAACAAAACGCATCTGGTGGTTGAACCTCTGCATCCGGTCCTGACTCCCCCTGACGTTCTCCGCGTTCTCGTTCTCCACAACTTCTGCGCGGCAATCCTCGCACACAAATATTCCTCTCGAAAAATCCATTAGCTTATCAACTTCTAATGTTGTGTACGACTTGCTACACTGCGGACAAATATAACCTTTGTTGTCAAGTTCCTTTAAACAGAACCATTTGTTTTAGTGAGTGACAGAAAGAAAAAAGAGTCTAGACCGACATTACGGAGACCCGAGTCAATGATTCTCCGCATTTCTGCGATGCGCCATTTAACGACATCGCAAAAGTGCTTGTAGTCAATGTAATAGTACTGTCTTCCGACAGACCTCTGAGCCCCTTCCTTGAGCTCATTTTGGCGGTACCTTCAGGGTAAAATCAGATATGATTGCGGAGAAATAATCATGACTACACCTACACTTGCACCAGGCGGTCGTTCCCTAAAACAGCCATAAGTTTATTCAATTCTTTCGCCTGAAGGCCCATCCGCCCGGCCAGGTCATCATCCTTGAGACTGGTGCCAAATTAGTGGTACACATCGTGGTTGAGAGGTTAACGGGCTCTGTTTCATCCACATTCTAGATACTTACACCGGATGACGGGCTAGCTGGTCCATGATGATAGTGAACTTTGGTTCATAGAATCCTCGGGAGACATGTTGGACAAGAAGACGTAGCGACTCTTGGTCTTCTTTGGTCGCCATAGTGCTGTTTAAGCCCTCTGGAGTCTGCGACCGCGAGCGAGCTGAAGATTCTTAGAAGGCTGACTCAAGAGCTCAAACAAATGCTTAATAAGCGAGTGGGGCGAGTTATACAGCAACTTGACAGTAGCTCTTGTTGCTAATGTCACCACCATCTTGACAGTAAGTAATTCGACACACTGGCACATGTTCACGTCTTGGTCCAATTTGCGGTGAGATAGACGAAGCTGGCTGATAATTATACAGGATAAACTATTAATCTACCACACGCATGGAGCCTCCAATTAATGATCGAGAAGTGCATGTTCCTTTTCGCACTGTCTCTACGTTAGGCACGACTTCTCCTGCCTAATGGACAGATCGCACGATCATCATGGAGAGAGATGCTCAAACCATTCGACCAAACACGCATGTCACCCAACGTGAAAGTGAGTATTGCAGAACAATAAATTTTGTACATCGCTGACACGAAGTAGCTACATAGAACTTTCAAAATATACTTTGAAACGTTATATGTTAAATAAACACCTCGACGGATCATCGACCCAGTTTCTCCTCCCTGCATCCCACTCGCGAAGCATTTCCCTACACAGTACTACTAGTTAGTATAAGTACACGCTCCTGGAAGACAATCGAATTCATGCTAGTTTCTGCGTCGGAGTTGGCCACGAGTGTGGCGTAGTATTCTCGAACGCTAAGGAGGAGGCGTGGTCCCAGCACAAACATCTGCATGGACAGTAGAATGTTAGAAGCACCACTAAGTATCTGAAATCGCATAAAATGTGTATTCTACGGAAATGATTAGCAGTGGTTACAAGCAGACATCAGCGACAGGTCGGCGCACCATGAGCTCTGCAGGGTGAACAGCAAGCTTGAAGCAAGAGACGCAAACAAAGCTAGCATGTGCGAAACTTAAGAAAAAGATAACCACATTCACATTGCAAGCTCACCTTGCAAAATAAAGCACGTGAGGTCTTATCAGCACTCTGAAAAAGTCCCCGGTTGTCGATCCTATCGATTGGCGGAGTCGTCCCAGGTCACGGAAGTGTTTTACGGCTATCCAGACTGAAAGACACAGTGCGAGGACCTCCCAGACAGTGTAGACCATCCAATACATCAAATACAGAAGTTGGTTGCCCCCTTCGGAATAGCACATGTACGTGCCATAGAGCACTAGCTCCCCTGGTGTTTGTCCAATGAGCTGTGTTCTTCAAGTGAACAAGTAAAGCTTACCTGTTACGGTGGCCTTGATTGCTATTGATCCAGTTACTGTGTAAGCAATGATTACAGCCAAAAAGATAACAAGAAGAAAAATGAGCATCATTCTAGATCCTAGATACATGGCATGTAAGCGAGCAATCATGATGACTTGCACCATGTTTTAGTCGAGTCAATATCACAGAGGTATTGCAGCTGGGTAACTTACTACCCAACATGGCATATATGACCGCACTTGTCCCATTCAGAGCGTAATTCATAATATTACCTAAAAAACTCAATTAGTGAACACCCTCCATATGTTGGTATCAAAAGCTCCGACTTACACCTATTGAGATATTATGTTGAGCCAAGTTCAATGGTCAGAATCTCGCTCACCACTAAATATGAGCGTAGGAATGAGATGATTGTGTAATACTCACTGCATCCGTCAGCGAGACCAATGGCAAATCTTCTATGTGCCGCCAGCCTGAGCCAAAGGGATCGGACACATCACATTTGAGACATACGCAGAACATTGACACTAATTGTCAGAAATGAGCGATTAGCACGGTGGTAAGTTGTTGGTCTCGACACATACACAGAATATAGTATTCCAGTATAACGTACCTAAAACATATTGGAGTTAGTATAACCTGCCAGCCACGCTAATGATATAACATAAAAGGTACGAACAACCAAATATAGCACAGTCATGAGAGACCAGCGTTGCCTCTGTCGCGATTTTATTGTATTCTTCTGATACGGGAATTTGTCACTCACCCATATCAGTTCAATCTATGACACCATTCTCAGCGAGTTGACTGCTCCGACATAACATCGACTTACCTCTTGTCCCAGTGTTAGTACTAGAAACATTATGAGAATATCAGCAGTTATCGAACACTATTCCGCTCACCCCAATCATATACTACTATGACGCCGGCAGCAACTGCGAAACTGCGAGTCAATGTTAGAACTAGACATCTTGATGTGACGAACCTGTCCAATAGCTGAACTTAATATTTGAATTGATTGTTGGCCACCAACTGGGATCATTGAAAATTACGGTCATATTTGAGAGATGGGGGTGAGCGAGTGGGAGATGTTGGTGTATAACGGTACTTCCGTGCTGGATATATAATCAGTCGAATTTGATTTGCAAACCAGTACTAGTACTATTGCGCAGGCCATCACTTGAACACCTGGCACCAGGAAAGTTCCAGTTGGTGACTAGTGAGTCGTGACCAGCTGGTCTGTGACTGTGACTTTTTTTTGTTTGCCCACCGGTGGTTGCAGACTGGAGTCACTGGACAGGTGCTTCGGTTTCTTGTTACGTGTCTCATCACCGTCCTTGGAACGACTGGCGTTTAAATCTATCTATGTATGCAGTGCAACGTCAAGGCTAAACGTAAAACATAGGCGATATCAGTACTGTGCGGTTCAGAAATCTTCACACTTTAACTTCATACTCATATGTCAGCTGGACTCCGATATGCTTTGGGTACTATCGTGAACGGCACCGCATTTGAAGTTGTATATGCTGCCGACTCAGCACGACTAGTAAACGACCTTGTTACCAATGCACATTGCACGCGAAACGCTTTACAAGCCTTTCCCATTCAAAGAAGGATCATTGTGTGCTATCACACTGCAAACCAGAAGTGGCCGCCGTTAAGCCTTTACTGCCTCGTCAGAGCAATCCTGTTAACGTTAGCAGTCACTCTGGTTGCTAGCCAGAGAACCCGCACGAAATTTGGCGCGGTGAGTGATACTTGGTATGGACAAACTAACTTTGAACATGCAGTAAGCTTTGCGGCGTGCACAGTGGTAAACGACATTGCTAGCTATTTGTGTTTTGACTCATTACAGATGGTTCTGGTCTCTGAAGTTCGCCACAACATACGTCACTTGTGTGGGGAGATCGATCTTATCATCCTTGCCCCAACGGGTTATCACGTATACTGGCTTGGTTAGATTGCAAGATCTTAATAATTTTGTGGATTCCGACTCGGATGCCCTTTTCTCTCAGATCTGCGCGAACAAGTCTGCCCGCCTCTTGTGGATGGTGACCCTATTCGTAGCGCAACCGGTCGCCGCTGAAGCGCTGATACCTGGCATCAAGGAACTCGCCATTGAATACATTATAGCGCGAGGACCTCACTACCACCTCAATTACCGGATAAGAATACTTCGCCTGACGGTGTGTTACAACAGGGCATAAACAAACTGAGAATGGCTACTTAAGGTCTCAAGGTGCAGAACAGAATAAAACATCCCCCATTCCCTACTTCAATCATCAGGCTTATCCGTCGTACAAACCTTACTAGCAGATGGTACATTCATACCGCGTGCAATAACTCGAAACTGCAGTTCGGAGAAGGCGTTGAAGCTGAAGACTCTCGGTGCCGAGGTCGCTCAAGCCGATTTATGGGACATTGGCTCGTTGAAGCAAGCCCTGTCCGGTGTTGAGACCGTCTATGGAGTTTCCTCCATTTCCTCCAAAGGCATGACTGATTACTACCTGTTTTAACAGGTCACCGACTATTATGATCCCAAGAACTTCGCTCAAGGTCACAACAGCGAAATGCTACCTGGCAAGACGTTGACGCTGATAAAGCAACGGATGTTAAGTACTTCATTTGGAGGTGAATTCCGCCATTCCCTCTTGTAACTTTGGCCTCGATGCGTGCCTTCCGCAGTTCTCTTCCGCACTGTACAAGGGTATCCAATGGGAAGTATGCAAATGTTTACCACTTCGATAGTAGGTCTTCATTTGTCCAGCGAAGCGGCATGGTTTAATTATCAAATTGTCAGACAAAGCCAACGTAGATGACTATCTCCGAGAATCTGGCATACCCCATTCTATCTTATATACCGGTAAGCAATTTTTCATTCTTAGCGTCTTTCGAGTAGTTGACGCCCATCATTCAAGGCTGGTTTTCGGAGAATCTTTGGAAGTAAGATATCCTACCATAAAGCCTACTTGCGCATAGCTGATGCAAACTTTGTGGCAGGTACAATACTCTTGCGCCTGTGATCGCCTTGAGCTAACCGTGGCCAGACACGACGCTCAAACCCCTGAGTATTTTACGTGGTTCGAGCGGGACCTTAACCAGTGCGCATTAGCGCTTCTCAAGCACTACAAAGATCCTGAATCAGAGGTTATCTCCCGCACGTTCTATGCCTTCAGTGCAAAGTTTTTCAGCAGGGTATGTGATCAAAACCCAGGAATTTGTTGATTCAATCTTCCTGCTACCGTCAGCGCTGGGGAAGCCAGTATCATTTGTGTCCTCCGCGACCACTGGAATACAGGTTCGTATATACTTTCTTCTCTGATACAGTACATGTACTCACATGTTGCACAGGAAATGATTGGTATCGTTCAGCAGGATTAAAACCTTGATGCTGATAGATTTTGATGATACGATTTTCTGTCCGAGTTTGGACTATACCCGGGTACCGTTATCCCTGGCCCACGATTAATCAATTTAGGAGTGAAGTTCCATACTACGGAGGAATTTTCTCAGGAAATTAAAGGCAGATATGCTTGAATTTCATTTCGAACAAAGATCGTTTTTTGCACTCCTTGAGTCCTTGTTGATTCGTTCTCAAGACCAATCTATGATTTAGCCTGCACTAGCGCATAGGCTCGATTACACCCACGCAAGTCAAATGACATCCAATACTAATGTGACATTGATTGTGCACGCAAGTATCCTTACACCCGAACAGTCGAATGAACGCTCAAGTAAGCATGATTCGGTTAGAGGGGTGTAAAAATATGGCACAAGATGCCGTCGTAGCCGACTTGACATCGGGTTAGGAACTCAACGTCCAACATATGTCGGGTTGATCAGAAGCAGTTCAAAGTTAGTTCCGAATCCCACACAAACACTTCTATGCAATGCATTGGTGAGATATATGTCCGAAAAATATTTCCCCATGCGGCGGCCTGCCGATTCCTCAGCCTTGTGGTCGCATTATATATTAATGGTCTCGCCAAGCAGGTGTAATATGTCGATGTCAGGGGTGTGTCTTATCAAGATATGACCCTTACACGTACTTAGCCTTTTCATTTTACATACACGAACACTCCTCCTACCATGCGTCATACACGTTTCCTATTGACTCTCCGTCCCAATCAAACGTATTAATTCCTCCTCTCGTCGAACAATCTCCCTCAGTCTTTTTGAACCAAGACTGAGTTCTGTTCTCGCCCTTAGTTTCTCTAGTCCGAGTCTCTTCACCCTTGATAGGTTATGAGCCCTGGCTCAGACTAGGCATACATTCGTTTCTCGCTTCCACTCGCCTTATCTGAGCCTCTCCGACCTTTTCCGAACTGGAACAAGGTCGCCCTCTATCCCCGCTTGACCTGCGGATCTTATCCATTCCCTTGCCGCCATCGCCGCCATTAACGCCTGTCGTACCAACTCGCTCGTTACCACACCCATTGAATCTTCCCATTCTATTGTCGCCATCGCCGACACATCGTTCGACACCTGTCATGTCCACCATATCGTCGTCCAACATCCGGATTCCAACATCTTTTCCTCACCCTCCTCTGGACGCCAATGGCTCCAACTACACCTCGTGGGTAACGACCATGGACCTTTGGCTCTCGCTCTTCAACCTTTGGCGCCTCCTTTCAGGAGATGAGAAGGGTCCTCCGCGCCCAACCAGAAGCACCACTGAGACTGAGGCTGACTTCAACAAACGCCTCGCGGCACATGATGCGAGCGCGGACGTCATTTCTTTCCGAGAACGCCAAAGCATAACCAAAGGACTCCTTGGTATGACGGTACACTCAAGTGACCTCATCCACTTCATGGGTGTCACTGATCCAGCCGTCATCTGGAAAGCGCTAGAAGACAAGTATCAGGCGTCTGTTGGCATCCGCTTTACGAGCCTCATGGGCCGTATCTTTGACCTTCCCAAAGCATCTGATAGCGACTCTCTTACCAAGACCATTAAGGAGATCACGGACATCAAGGCCCAATTCAAGGTCATTGAATCCATCGAATGGAAGTGCAACGAATATACCCTTGTCCAAGCGCTACTGCGTGCCCTTCCCGACTTCTATGCGCCGCTTTCCCAGCTCATACAGCCGAACAGAATGGTGTTGCCGAACGTGGACACCAGACCATTGCCACCCGAGCATTAAGTGCCCATCACCAGAGTGGTTTTCCTCGTTCGTTCTGGGGCCACGCCATCCTCAACTCAGTATACATCAAGAACTTCCTCCCGTCGTCAGCTACTGACAACAGAACGCCGTTTGAACTCTTCTATGGTGAACTACCAAATGTCTCGCACCTACGTCCGTTTGGCTGCCTCGCATATGCTCACATCCCAGACGACAATCGCCACAAGTACGACTTTGTTTCGAGACGGTGCTTCCTACTGGGGCACGTCAAAGATGCGGGATATCTTCTATGGGATCCAGCGACACGACAGACGGTGCGCTCTCGAAATGTCCTTTTTGATGAAAAATTCTTCTACGGCACACCCAACTCAGTTCTCTCGCCCCTCGTTGAATTACACAACCAGCGCATTGCAATGCAGCAGCCCACCCTCGCATTGCCACATGATTTGCCGATATCAGAAGACGGCTTCAGAACCACACGACCTGGAGAAGATGATTCCGGTATTACACTACCAGGACCCAGTACCGTTTCAGTGGGAGTACTTCCGACTTCTGCTCCTCTCATCCCCGAACCTCCACAGCCATTCCCGCAGTCGAACGACAATGTTCTCCCTGTCCCTGCTGAAGTTCCGGTAGAAACGGTACCATCTCCTGAGCCACGACGTTCGACACGTCAACGCATTGACGCGCGACCAGCAGTCCCGAAAACTGTTGCCATCCCAACAAAACATGTCCCAGTACAGCGGCGTTGGACTTATGTACCGGTCACTGTTGAGGAGGAGGTTGTTGAAGAAGAAAATCTTAGTATTAGTGCTACCCCCGATGTCACCATTGAGCACTCCGCGAAGCATGTATCCTTGGCGGACAGCAACAAGATTGATGGACGGAAGCTTCCCCCCAAAACGATAGCTGCCGCTCGCTTGTCAATGGATTCGGGTCATTGGGAAAGCGCAATGAATGAAGAGTTAGCTTCGTTGGGAGAAAAAGGAGTGGGTGTCTTAACACCACTCCCATCAGGGAGAAAAGCAGTCGGCTCACGGTGGGTGTACTCGCACAAGTATGACGAAAATGGCCAGATTGCCCGCCACAAGGCCCGCCTTGTTGCGCAGGGTTTCACACAGATCGAAGGACTAGATTACACCGACACCTTTGCTCCTGTTGCAAAATACGACACCGTACGTGCACTACTCTCCATGGTCGCTAAGTTTGATCTTGAACTTGATCAAATGGACGTGAAGACCGCCTTTCTCAATGGCGAGCTTGACGAAGAAATCTACATGCGTCAACCTCCAGGCTTCGAAGACCCTGAGCATCCAGATTGGGTCTGGAAACTCCTCAAGGCCATCTACGGACTCAAGCAAGCCGGTCGTCAATGGAACAAGACACTCGATGATTTCCTGCGAAAAGAAGGTTTTAATTTTGTTCGTAGCGAAGCAGACTATAGTCTGTATGTTTTACGAAAAGATGACAAGACCATCTGGCTCCTTGTTTACGTCGATGACATGTTGCTCGCATCGAACTGTCGGGATTTCCTTAACGGTTTCAAATCGGAGATGAGCAAACGTTTTGAAATGAAGGACCTTGGTGAAGCGCGTCATTTCTTAGGAATGCACATTACACGAGATCGCTCTAAGAAGCACCTTACCGTCAACCAATCCTCCTTTCTCGAACAGATTCTCAGTGAAACTCGGATGTCAGATTGTCGACCAGTATCTACCCCCATGGTTCCAGGGATCTCCTTGACGAAGTCATCTGCACCCCTCACTCAAGCCGAAATCCAACAATTTGCGCACATGCCATACGCGCGTGTCGTTGGGGAACTCAACTTCGCCATGCGCGTTAGTCGTCCCGATATTGCATATGCAGTATCGGCGCTGTCAAAATATCTGAGTAACCCTGGCATAGACCACTACCGCCAGCTTCACCATCTCCTTCGTTACCTTCGTGGATCCACACATCATTCCCTAACGTTTGGTTTGTCCAACCAAGGACTCATCGGTTATTCGGATTCTGACTTCGCGTCTGATAAAGACGACAGTCGCTCAATTGGGGGCTATGTCTACTTTCTTTTCGGTTCCCCCATCAGTTGGCGTTCCCAAAAGCAATCCGTCGTTGCGACTTCGTCTACTGAAGCTGAATACATCTCACTCTCTAACGCGGCCCGCGAACAGATCCATCTCAGCCAGCTGCTATGCGATTTTGGTCTTGACCTCTCGCTGATCACCCCCACCACGTTATATGGTGATAACAATGGAAGTCGCGCACTAACGAAAAACCCTCAATTCCACGACCGGGCCAAGCACATTCGCGTCCGCTATCACTTCGTTCGAGATCTGGTCAGCGACGGCACCATCATCATTCCCTATGTACCCACACATGATATGATTGCCGACATCTTCACGAAATCCCTACCACGAAAACTTTTCCGCAACCATCGACACTCGCTTGCTCTTCGTTCATCGTCAAACGAAGACCCAGTTGAATGAGCACGCCCGCGTCTCTAGCGTTTTGCGTTCGAGTGGGAGTATCAAGATATGACCCTTACACGTACTTAGCCTTTTCATTTTACATACACGAACACTCCTCCTACCATGCGTCATACACGTTTCCTATTGACTCTCCGTCCCAATCAAACGTATTAATTCCTCCTCTCGTCGAACAATCTCCCTCAGTCTTTTGAACCAAGACTGAGGTGAGCTATCTTATTGACATCCCTACTCTACTCTTACTAACTACTACTCTACTAGTTCTGTTCTCGCCCTTAGGTATGGTCCATAGTTACCCCTTAGTCTTTTTGAACCAAGACTGAGTTCTGTTCTCGCCCTTAGTTTCTCTAGTCCGAGTCTCTTCACCTTTGATATTCACGGTACAAGTTATTCGCTAGTGCAAAACGGGGAACATAATTCTCCCATAAAATAGTAAAACAATTGGCACATCCATTGTAGTCGAGTCAGAAGAATTTTCAATGATTCCTGCGTTATCAAGCATCACACCATCGAGAACGTTATTCTTGAAAGTGAAAGCTCCACGTACGCACACAATCCTTGTGGTGTTCCTCGCAAAACAGAAAGACAACAAACACAGACATTATTCAAGAGGGCTGATAAACTGTGTTCTTGAATTTCCTCGCTGTATTAGAACCATCTCGGTTAGTGATCAAAAAATGCAAGATGATATGGTGGATAGCAGAGGGCATGACATGATAACGAGGATATTGCTCCACATCACTGGGCTCATTGCAAAGAGGACATTGTCCTTCATCGAGGATGCAAGCCAAACAGCAGGCAAACTTTGCAAGAAAAACCCCTGAAAACACATGAGCTGACGAACCATCGAGTAGTAGGCTCATAAGGACAGGCGGAGCCAAGAATTTAATGATCCAAGCTTAAGAGCAGTAAGCCGATATGGGTGTTCATCAATGCATCAACAGAATCACCACGCGGAGAGTAATCTGCAAAGAACTATAATAACTGCATTGCGCTGCGACTTGATGATCGTCAACGTTATACATGCTCATTGTGATGACCTGTGCACTAGTCGTTTCTATCTGGACTCAGATCGGGTCAGCAAGATTCAGCATTAATATTGCGGATATAGGCTTTTCACAAATTTAAAAATCTCCAACTGTACAGCCTACAAATTCGATCGAGTTTCACCCAGATCAGCGCACGAGCCCACAGCCAGCCATTTAGTAGTTTTCCAGTGCGGACAATGCGTGCATGCAGTGTACGCACTATATCTTTCCTCGTGCACAACCTCGGCAGCACCGACTTCTAATTATGGAACTCCGCGAGGCATAAATATGGAAGCAATATTACGTAGTTTATATTTATCTATATTTACTACCGGAATTGCAAAATTTGACCATCTCACCGGCGGCGGAGTGTACATGCCATGGTGCCAGTGACCACACATCCTCAATCTCCGGTGAGCCTGTGATGTGTTTTGTCACTCTCTACCATTGAAATTTTGCAACTCTGGCCCAGCGATAGCATGTACGGAAGTCATCGTCACCAACCTGAGACATGAGCATCAGTACTTGGCACTAGTAGGGGCCCTGTGCTCCCTTTTGTCGAGAGTAGGACGCTCAGGTGACTCCGGGGATAGATTTGGATTAGATGACATGCGCAGATTGATGCAGAATCCAGATAATGCTTTGTTTCTGACTGTTGGTCCGTGCTCACTTGGGCGAACTGCTGACTAAGCCCTCTGAACCGATCGCACGCACTTGGGGCAATCTTGTCCGATTCCTAGTGCAACGTTTATGTTACCCACATAAAATTATATACCAATATCCCGATGGCAAAGGTTTCCAGGCTCATGACATTTACATTCCTCATCAGGTGCTGTATCGCCTGGTCATGGTCGCGTCAATCTCCGGATCCCTCTGCTAAGCATGATACTCAAGGTTTTTCATCTCAGATGCACGGTAGTTTTTGTGTCTCTTGTATTATTGTATATATAACGCTCTATTCACTAGCTGAGCTATCCCATGAAGAGATTGACCTGATTTCCAAACACACTGGCATCGGTGATCGCGATCTTTTGCATTCAATGGGGGACAGGAATCTTATGATTTGCAGGTGCATTCGATGGATATATGCGTAAAAATGATTGCTTTCAAGACGCCGCAAGGCATGCACAAAGTCGTTGCGAGGTATCTCACATGAGCGAGGATGAGCGCATACAAGGTTTCTCGTTCTCATGTGCACGATTTGAGACCTTCCTTATATTTTTAGTCGCTATCAGGCTCACCCTCTGCGAACTTGCTACAGCCCGCCACCATACACCACCTCTCGAGTGTTCTCCATTTAATAACAATGTCGGATCACACATTCCACATCATGCAGTAGGTGATTGTGTCGAGTACGTCACTGTTGACATGCTTTAGGCGAACGCTCATCGATACATAGTGCACTCTCTCGGAGCGCTCAATTTTGGTCTAGCTACTCTGGGTATCTGCGAGAAATCCGTGAGGCTGGGTCATTTCTTGGCTGTTCTGCTAATAGTTGGGATCAGCCCAGCTGTGCTTCGCGTTTCGTCGATGGATGGAAATCGGTGCGTTCCAGCATAGATGGTAGCTGTCGATCTCACGTTTCACCCCTTAGACACTGCAAAGGATATCTATAGAAACATAACGATGGAGAAACTTGCTCTGATTCGATTTTTTCTCGAACAGCAAAGGGAATTCACAGCTGCACACCAGAATTGGGAGCGATCATCTACAGTTAATGAAATTCCCCAATAAGCACGATTGACCAGCTGATTCCTTCTCACAGGACCTGCGCGATCTTATCAGCATGTTGAAATCGACTAGCGGTAATATACGCGACGTCGCAGATGTGACATCTACTTCCATAATTCAAAATGCGCAATCAGTAGGCGACCTTCTGATCTCTCAGATACAGCCATTGAAGAAGCCCTTACAGCTGTTCACAAAGATGGAAACTACCCTGTCACTTATCAACCAGCGCAGTTTCGATGATCATATTCATTCATTGGACAAGGTACTAACCTATCTACGGCTTATCGGTGAAAGCTGACATTCCCAGGTTGATCAGAGGATTGATGACCTGACATTAAGCGTATTGTTCTCATTCTCTGGGCCTTCAAATCGTTCCTGAAGGAATATGCAGCATTCAAAATCCTTGTCGTCGCTACTATCACTCGTCGAATCGCGTTTAACCGCTGAAATTGAAGCAATCGCATCATTGATATCAGAGCAGAGCCTTGAATCTCGGGCAGTCGCGGTGCGGTCGTCTGAATACTTTCCTCAACATTCTTCTAATTGAACCCCAGGATCAAGTTCAGCAAAAATGGTCCGCGCTTGACGCGACTTTCTTTGCTATGCAAAACGTGACTGGTTTTTTGTTTCATTTTGATCGCAGGTTGACATCATCTGCAATCTAGTCCTTTTACGACCTGCAGAGTATGATCACAGGGCTTGCATTCTCTTTGGAGACCTCCCTTTCCCAAGCAATGCATATACAAGAGATCCAGCGAGAGGTTGCAGAGTCTGTTTCACTTCTTGACAACAGGATTTCCCAGCTCACGGAAGTGACTCACCGTGAACTTGAAACAATCAATCAGACGGCCCTTGCCCTCATTGACACCTTTCAGCGCAAGTCAAAACACGAAGCTTGGCTAATTAACCTGCAGTGGCTTCTACGTTTTGTCGAACCCAGTTTGTGTTGCTATTAATTGTGCTCTTTTTTCTGACATATTACGTTAGCGTCGTTGCTCGGCCTCAAGACTTTTCAAGCTGTAACCAGTCTCTTGGTATTCCTCTGGCGTCTTCTGGAAGTGGCACTGTCACTTCTCATGGTAACCCGAGGCTTGACACTGTTGTTTTTATTTTTCTGATGTGACTACCGCAGACTAGTGTCGCAGTTTCCAGCATCAGAAGTCAACTGTCACTCAAGTTCTGTGGTTCAAAACAGGTGCAACCGCAAGAAAGTTCATGGCGTCTCGACTCTCACCTGGAGACAAATGTGTCACCTTTCTCGAATGTTAGGCGTCTGCAACGGAATGACTGTCTGGACCCACGGATCATTCGGCGACTTACTGGACCTCGCATATCTCGCATACCCGATAGGATCTGTCGTCGACCCGACCCTTATTAAACATTGTTACAATTCTCTCTTACCACTTTATGTTTCTGTATTCTCTTTGCGTTAATTCAGAAAGCACAATGGTTTTCCATACATTCCTAAGGCCTTGACAGGAAACCTCCATCAAGGGTGTGAACTTTCGTGGATGCTCGTTGATGTCGCCCAATCAATTCAATTTCATGTTTGTTATGTTAAGCTATTCTTATTTTGCTCGGCAGTAGTCCCAACGAGTCATGCTGGTCGTTCGCGTGATACGCCCGATCGGCGAAGCCGAAGTCTGCCAATGATTCTGATAAGCGCATGAAAAATAAATATAATTATTTATCGTACCCCTCTGCCCCAATAGTATTTGTCATTGATAATCCGGAACGTTAACCGGGTCTATCCTGCTTCCAGCGTCTAACTCCTACCAACTTTCAGCCTTTGTCGTATGTTGTGAGCTGTCATGCTTGCGCACGGTGTCCCTAGGGAGTCCCATATATTTCCACCATCCAGACACCATACTGGCCATATTGGCCCACATGACAACACAATGGACACCTATGCATCCAAACATCAAAGACTTCTACAGTCCTGCGGACAAGAACAGCCCTCAATTACATCAATCATCAATGTCTCTGGTCGTGATAGAGGATCCAAATTATATGTAGCGCCAAAAGGTAACAAGGTATATTTTCTGGCATATTCACTGCATTGTACACCACTCACTAGATTCAGGACTCTTGTGGACAACCTCAGGTCAACCCGTCTAGCTATCGTACAGCTATGGCCTATTCTAAAAATGCTCAACCACACCCTCCTGTGATTCCGCCTCGATTTCAGAAACTGTATGCAGCACCGTGAGTCAGGCTGTTACCCCTCTTCGAAAGTGCCTTTATTTGTGTGCCATAGGACGGGTAAGCCAAATCCAAGCCTTGACTATTCAACTTCTCCCAAGCAGCCATGTATTCCTGTATCTTCCACATGCGGACGAATACCCCTCACCAATTCTTCCATTGTTGACTCGCGATTGTCGTCTCAGCAGAAGTCACAGTCACCTGCACCTGTGAGTCCACATTACACGTGCCTATGAGCCGCAGTTTTTCATGGGCGTTAGATTTTTGATATAAAGGCTGCGCTGTTTGCCGAGGGTATTCACATTGGCATCCAATCGAGTGCTTCACATCCGCAACCTCCCACTGAACCTCATCTCCGCATTGATCAGGTACGATTCAAGTATTCCTTTGTATGAACGAACTAATCAATCCTTATTAAGCATACATCACAAACACTACCAACTCCCACAGAACCAATGTCTCATCATGACACCCAACCCCTAGGAGTCAAACTGGGTAGCCATATGCAAACACTGAATACACCATCCGAACCACCCAAGCGACCCCCAGGTTTGCAGTCGCCTGCTGGTCGAGGTGTCGCATTACCCATGCCGTCAATTAACATCAGCCTTCCTCCACCTTCCAAGGCAAAGGTAGTGGTCAATCTCCTTGGGTTGACCGGACAGTTGATTTAGTCAATGATATTGCAGAAATGGGCTCGTAAAGAACGGTCATCTGGACCTGAGTGCTCGGTTGCAGAACTTGAAGCTGTAACAATCAAACCAGAAACCCCCGAACCTTCAATTTCGTCAAGTAGCGTCAAGCTACCATCCGTTCGGGGGAGATCACGATCGTCGAGCCCGAAACCTTCAATCGGAGGATCGACTGCTCCAACATCATCAAATCTGGCTACGGTGGGCAGTGGTTTATCTCTAGCTCTGACAGTCATATTGATCCGCTCGGCCAGCAGGATATGAAAAGTCCGACAACTTCGAGCAAAGATGAGATGTGTAGGAAATGGTTCTTTCGTGTCTGTGACCGGGGCAGGTGGTGCCCCTATGCCCATACAATAATACCGACCAATCTCACTTGCAAGCTTTGGCTGAATGGGGAGTGCAATCGGCGGCAGTGTCCTTTCGCCCACAAGCATCAGGTAAGTTTGACACCGTCACGATTTGAACGTAATGATGACCCACACTCAGAGTTCCAACGGTCCTGTCAGTAATCAACTACCTGCTCAAAACGACGATCCTCAAGATGTTGTGCAAGTTGCCGATGGTCCCATTAAAGATCAACCTCCTGTTCGAAATGGCAACGTTCGAGACAGCGTGCAAGTTCCCGACCATCTTGTTAAATATACACTGCCTATTCAAACCGGTAACACTCAGGACAGCGTGCAAGTTCTCACTGGTCCTGTTAAAGATCAACTACCTGTTCGATATACGGAAATTCCCGACCATCCCGTTAACGACCAACGAAACGGCAAACCTCGAGAGGGTGGTAAAGTTCCTGAAGGTTCTGTTAAGAGTCAAGCACCTGTTCGAAACGGCGGCGCTCGAGGCACAATAGATCAAGGTATTTTATCTGCTTACCTTAGCATAGCTAGCCCTCATCCCGATACCCCCAGACTCAACTCGACCTCCATCTTCTGACACGTCCAGCAGTGTTCAGTGCTCCATGACACAAGTCCCGCCCTCGGGAACAACATCCCGTGGGTCAGAACGACAGTCTCAGGCGGCTTCGACTAATACCACACCAGAAAACACGGGACACAAGCCATCCAGCAACGTATGTGCATTCCTCCTGTCTCATTTCTGGCGCTCATCCCGTGAAGCCCGATGGTCATCAACCGAAGCAAGTCTGTTATGACTGGTTGCAAGGTCGCTGCCGGCGTGCCGTGTGCCGTTATCCGCACGAACGTCTCAACGATGTGAGTGCTTTGAGTTTGGTAATATACATCACTCCCTAACATATGGTATCAGAACACATCGCGAACTCAACTATCTGTTCGAAATGGCGATCCCCGAGATGTCGTGCAAGTTGCCGACAGTCCCGTTAAAGATCAGCCTCCTGTTCGAAATGGCAACGTTCGAGACAGCGTGCAAGTTCCCGGCCGTCATGTTAAATATAAACCGCCTGTTCAAACCGGCAACGCTCGAGACAGCGTGCAAGTTCCCGCTGGTCCTGTTAAAGATCAACTACCTGTTCGATGTACGGAAGTCCCCGATGGTCCCGTTAATGACCAACGAAACGGCAAACCTCGAGAGGGTGGTAAAGTTCCTGAAGGTTCTGTTAGGAGTCAAGCACCTGTTCGAAACGGCAGTACTCGAGGCACAATAGATCAAGGTACTATTCTATCTGCTCACCTTAGCATAGCTAGCCCTCATCCCGATACCCCCAGACTCAACTCGACCTTCATCTTCTGACACGACCAGCAGTGTTCAGTGCTCCCTGACCCAAGTCCTACCCTCAGGAGCAAACTCCCGTGGGTCAGAACGACATTCTCAGGCGGCTTCGACTATTACGACACCAGAAAACACGGGACACAAGGCATCCAGTAACGTATGTGCATTCCTTTCCGGTTTCATTTCTGGCACTCATCCGGTGTGTCGCCAGCCGAAAGTTTGTTATGACTGGTTGCAAGGTCGGTGCATGCGTCACTCTTGCTCTTTCCCGCACAAACGCCCCAATGATGTGAGTTCTATGAGCTTGGTAATATACAACTCTCTAACATACTACTAGAACGTATCGCAAAAGAAGCTTCATCACCAGTTCGGAATACTTGTGCCGATGGCGCACCAGCGTCTGGCAACTCCCCATCACGACACCTACCGCCCAACCTGCCACCCCCTACCATACTCGCAATGAGGATCTTGTCATGCCCGTGACAATCGCAGATCATATCACAGTGAAACTTCGTAGTGGTTTCGATGTCCAGGACGTGACTACTGGATTTGAAACACGTTGGGTACACCTTGGAGACGTGTCACCGGACGTCAAGGAATCCCAACTCCGTTCCCTTTTGAAAGCATATCAAGTCGACGAATTATGTATTCCGGATGGAAAGGATGTCAAGCGGTTGACCGTCAAAGTGCAGTTTTCAACCGCAGCGCAAGCTATGGAGGCTTCGGTCGCCCTTCATGGACGCCAAATCCAGGGGAGGAGACTCACTGCGAAGCTGACTTTGAACACTACCGCATGTCGTACCACAGTGCTCAAAGACACCGCTGTCCGTATCACCTGGAGTGCGCCCCAGCGCGTCGGGTACGCAGGGTATGCAACCCTTAATGAGGCCAAGGCTGCGATTGCAGCCGCCACTGGATTGGTGATGAGGGACAACGTTCTCACAGCCGCCTTGTACGAAGGATTACCCGCAGTTGGTGTTTACAACGTCATGTTTTCTCATCTTCCTCCCGATGCAGAGAGAAAGGATTTGGAGCAGTTCGGCACG
>NW_024539933.1:0-27917 GCF_016647785.1 Suillus fuscotomentosus | reverse complement strand
TGGTGGCAGGAGAATCAGATCTGATATCAAGTGAGGAGGTGATCTATACACTTTCCAGTACACAAAGATAAGGGGAAAGTAAGTACCCGAACCCCAAAGATTCCCTTCTCTATTTAAGAATGGAGATTACACTATGCGGCGCGCTTCCGAGCGCGCTCCCGAACCGAGTAACCATATCAACTCTAATTATAACTAAGTTTAAATAGACTTTCTATATGTAGCACGGATTTCGGACCGAAGATTTGTTAGTTCAATGAAGGAGATAGGAATAACGCACCAGCAAATCAGTAAGGACATGGAATGAATGGACGGACGATAGTGCGAAGACCTAGGAGGAGGCGCACGAATGCGCGCAAGACTGGTCCTTTGGATTAGAGCTGGATCATATAGGAATGTATGGACAAAGGCCAGATACTCGGCATTGAGACATGTGAGTCTCTACAGCGCCTTCGGATGTCCTTTGGACGTCTTTGGACTTTCCTTGGACACCAATCTGAAATTAAGGGCACATACTTGGGTAAGGGGCGCAGCGCACGAGCTGAAGCCAAGCCCCTCAGAATCAGTCCTACCCTTTGTGCATGGTCTTAACAGAAACAGTATGAAATAGTTATAATAAACTATTTCTGATACTCAAGTTGGGACCAGGCAGTGAATTAAGAAACATAACTGATTTTAAGGCCACTCATTTTTGATGGATTAAGTAAGTTGACATTTTGCTGATGGCTGCCTGTGTAGCAACAGTCCATGAACTCACCAAATGGCTTCGGAATGAGGTCGAAGACAATATGGGAAGGATCAATATAGAGGTTGCAGACATGGTCTAGTGCTTCGTATTCGACTCTGATCTGGTCAAACACAAAGATAAGCACAAGAACATGCTGAATGAGCATAAGCTTACTTTAAAGTCCAAGACACCAAAGTTCTCAGGCAATTGGTAGATGATGTCTGGTGCACCATGGGGAAGGAATTTGTTTCAATCCCACTGTTTCCTAGTGTTATTGACTCGGTCCAGGTAAGCATCTAGCTCCCACTGTAACCAGGGTATGAAAACCCAGTGAAAGAGCATCTGTTAAGAACATGCTCAATGGTCGAATCCGAAGGGCTTGGCTTCAGCTCGTGCACTGTGCCCCTTATCCAAGTACGTGCCCCTAACTTCTGAGGGCTGTCGAACAATGTCCTAAGGTTACTGGACAATGTCCAGAGGGCATTGGGCAATGTCCGGAGTCCAATGTCCGATGCATGGGAATTCCAGCAGACGTCCAGGAACAAGTGATAAGACTAATCCGGACGATGTCTGAACTAGAAAGGAATCAGTGGAGGACTACCAAAAGTAGAGGCAGAGGTGACAAGTCTATAGGAGTCAATCCTAAGACAAGCAGAGGACAACAAGAGAGAACTCAAGTCAGACAGAGGAGGGAATGAGCAGAGTCTAAGATAATATTTGAACTAAGGATGTACATAGATTCTACAGGGTTTATATACTACTGAGGATTTATCAGAGAGTAAGCCAGCACAGTCCGAAGCTATGCGAGGCTGTGGACGGAGGGTATAGAAAAGTCAAACACTAGTCTATCAGAAAATAGTAAATGAAGCTGGAGATTTGAACAGAGGAAAATAAAGGTGGAAATGAAATGAGGTACGGAAAATGATTTGTAGTCTAACTGGAGTAGGAATGTACAAAGGGATAAGGCATGAAAGTTAGATGCAGGTCGGATCCAGATGATAGGTAGAAGTTATTTGGATTTGGACTTCCGGAAATTGTTATGACGTGTGTCGCGTGCGAACTGGGATGATCTAACAGCGACGATCACAACAGTGATATCTCGTGCTGAGAGTCCAAGGTCGGCTTCCACAGAAAAGCAGAAGTTGCGTACGCTTGCGGAGGCGAGCGATGATAGCGGTTTACAGGCAGAAGGGGTCTCAAGTCCTTCTGAAGGTACGGATCGGATGTCAAGCAGGTAGCTTTAGCAAGACAAGGAGTTCAAGGTAAAACCCAGTAGGATTAAAGTAAGGAACATCTACTTTAATCCTCGACCTTATATAAGGCTACTCTATCGTATCTAAGCTCAGCTTGAAGCTGGGTTCTAATCTGCTTATCTATCGAGTCAGAGATACCATGCATGAGGCAGGCTTCTATCAGTACATGAGGCAACACGAGGCTTGCCTTCTATCTTGATAACATAAATAGGTCTTCTAGACCTATGTCGTCATATCATGTAAGCGATCCAGATCGCTTACCTAATCCGGCATCTTCCGGACTTCTCTTCTATTTATCATCTATCATCAAGGCCTAAAGGCCCGGTTATCGTACTGTTGCCGTGCAGGGTGGCAGAGGGCTGGTCGAGTAGCTGGGGGCTCTCGTAGTGACTGTAACAGAAATGATGGGTGTGATAAGTCCAGGTCCGGAACATGGGATATGACAGCTCCTTGAGAAAATGATGGTCTATCATATACATAGGTATAACTATTCAGGTGTGCAATGTCAGTTACTGTAAGCTAGTAGTGTATGTGTATGAAACTGTACCAATGTTCTGATTGGGTGACAGGTGCTCGCTCTAGCACTTACTGCTTAATATGTAATGGCTGCTCACTGTGGACAACAGTGAGCGCACAATTTTACTCAAACAGAAGAAAGAAAGTATCAGCTAGTAAATAAAGAGCCTGTCACATTGGATCAATATGTGGGGACATAGTGCCAGTCTACCTTCAAATTAGCCTGGTTGTGATCTGTAAAGTGGAAAAAAAGTGTCCCTTCAACAACTGAACAAAAAGGGATAAAACTTACTTTGATTTCTTGGAATCTGGTTCTTGAGACCACCAATATCAGTGGAAAATTTCTGTGAGATCCTTGTCCAAGTTCATGACACTGATTAGTCAATGATGCTAGTGGTACTGATGATAGTGTGGTCATTGTCAACAATCTCCTCCAGCGTGTCAAAAAGGTATTCTTATAAGTATACCCCGCCAGTCTAATTTGTGGATCTCACTGCTTTTGTCGTGTTAGCTAGTGTGAAGCGGGCAGAGTAGTTACTTGAGAGTTCACCTTCTCCACTTCCCAAACGAGTTTAGTTAGCGGGTCTCACCTTTTGCATAGCTCAACCTTTGATTATCTGTTGTAAGTAGATTGTATCAATTATAATAATATAAGATGGGGGGAGGACATACTGATTGGTAGTTTAGAATACAAAGTACTTGAGATGTTCAAAATCCCTGGAGACAATCAATTAGAATACAATAGCTGGAAAAGGGCCTTTGCCGAGGATGAATGAATATCGGTGAATTGACAAGCTCAGTGTCGAGCTGTGTTGAGGTAGGTAGGACCATCAGACTCGTAGTCAGACAGCCAGGTAGCTCTTGATGATGCTAAGTCACCCAGGCTAATTTTGTCTGCCTCGAAGGCAGAGAAAGTGATGGGGCAAGATGAGGAGGAAGAGATGTTGTGTTGAAGTAGGTAGGACTATTAGACTCATAGTCAGGTAGCCCTCAATGACATGAAGTCACCCAGGCTAATTTTGTCTGCCTTGAAGGCAGAGCAAGTGATGGGGCCAGATGAGGAGGAGGAGATGGGTGGTAAGCGATGACGAGGTCACAGGTGAAGAATAATAACAGGCGACAAGTCAAACTTGGACTTAGTAATAAGATTGTCAAAATTGGAAGTTGGGCAATGGGCTTTCCCAGATTGTACACGGGCTTTCCCACAATGATTCAAAGTGTGGACTTCACATTTCTTCACCCCCAACTCCTTTTCCTCATTGCTCACCACCCAACTCGCCACCCAACTTCATCTCCCATCACGGTTCACATTGCCCGGCTTCTATAGTCTACCATAGTCTACCTTTGTGGTAGACACACTGCGAGCAGCAACTTTGTGTTTCTTGCTGCTATTGATTGCTTAGACTTTGGTCGGCAGTCTTGTCTTCACCGGCACTATCTTGTCTTCCACTGGCAGTATTCTGCATCCACCACCAGCATTGTCTTCAACCCCCAGCATTGTTTTCCACAGCTAGAACTGTCTCCCACAACCAGCATTGTCTTACACGGTCAGTATTGTCTTAAACCGCCAGGATTATCTTCAAATGTCAGAACCATCTTAAACCTTCTGACACTTGCTGATTCTTTTGACACTATTACTAACATTCAGATTTTGTTAAAGCCTGTGCTGTTGGCATTTGTGGGTAAGTACATTCATTATATTTCATCACCCTATCTTGGCTGACATCCAGCCTTCTAACCAGTCTGTTTACTTCACTCAAAACTCCTCTCATCTTTCTATGGTTTATTATTATGAGCCATAGATAGTAGCTATTGGAATATAATAATCAAGAAGTTGACGGAAGAACCAAGAAGAAAAGTCAGACTGGATATCTGTATAGTTTTGGAAACTACAACCACTTGGCTGAACACAACCCTGACGGGCTTGTAAGCAAGCTGACCATGAGCATATGTAAAGATGTGGTTTCATAAAAAAAAATGAAATTTATCATTGGTAGGTTTCAAACCTGTATGGTCCAAGAGAAACAGATTTTGACTCTGATGATCACTTGACAATTTCATCTTTAGCAGGTTTTGAACCCACACAGACAGATTTGGATTCTGTCACACCAGCTTCTTGGCTAAGAATGGTTAGAAGCATCTTTAAAGAAAACATTCAGAAGTGAATTTGCAAGGCAAGTCCACTGTTCTCTGTCACTCACAATGTTTTCCCTCAGCTGAACAGATGAATTAAATATAGATATAGACTGCAATACAGCACTTTCAAAAGCAAGAGGAGAGCAACTTGATGATGAAAGGGTCTCAAACACAGTGCACCTCAACCTTATACATGAGCAAATAGTGGTCAGATGGCTCTTTTGAATATTTGCCTTGAATCTCAGCCTTTACAGATGTGTATTTCTTCCTCATTACCCAGGTCATTGAGACCAAACTTGAAAATTTCATGTGTAATCTGCTCTTCTTCTTCAACCAAGTCGAGAAAGACCTTTGGAGAGAATTAAATTGCTCTTGTGCTTATCATTCAGAGTTTGCATCAAGACTTTGGTCATATATTGAACTTTGCATCAAGGATAAAAGAATAAACAGTGACCATGCTGTTGAAAGAAATGACAAAATGCAGATGAACGTGCCTTGAGGATTCACTTCTGAATGAGTTCATTACAAGTGCATCTCACTGGTCTTAGTAAAGTAGTTGATGCGATGGGATCTAAATCTGTCTGTGTGGGTTCAAAACCTACCAAGGATCATATTGCCAAGTGATGATCAGAGTCAAAATCTGTTTCTCTTGGAATGTGTGAGTTTAAAACCTGCCAATGATAACATTTTTATTCTATGAAATCGCACCTTGACATTTCCTCATGACTGTCAGAACACACCTCGACATCGACTCATGTGTACTTTTCTGAGAGCTTCATATCACTGGTCTTAGCCAAGTAGATGTTGCAACAGAGTCAAAATCTGTTTCTTTCAAACTATGCAGGTTCAAAACCTGCTTGCAAAATATTTTGCAGTGTATAGATTCTCAGAGACCCAAGTGCAAGAAAATAGGGATAGTTGGACATTTTGAAGTATTCATTAAAGTGATATTATTCGTGTCTGTTTTATCATTTTTGATGCAGCCCAGGTGTTACTGCTTTGTACTAGTTTTGCAGCAGGATGTAGTGAGAATGCTTTTCTTGCATCTATACATTGTGGTCTGTAGCTGGGTGTACCCTTCAGCATGACATGAAAATAAAATGATGAAAATATACTAGCAGTATTGGAACAGACAATAGATGGACATATAATGTAGGGCCCGCACAAAAATGCAGTGCTTGATATGGGACAGGGTGTGATTTCATAAAATAAAAATGTCATCATTGGCAGGTTTCAAACTCTTTGACAGGTTTTGAACCTGCACAGACAGATTTGGATTCTGTCATATTAACTGCTTGGCTAAGTCCAGTTAGATGTGCTTCTAATAAATCCATTCAGAAGTGAATCCCCAAGGTACATTTGTCCTGCATTTTGTCAGTTTTAACATTAATTTCTAACATCCCCCTTGAGCCCAACCATATGCAATTCTTTCATTGTCAGTTGTCACTCAACCCGCCAATGATGATATTTTTATTCTATGAAATTAAACCCTGATATTTCCTCATGGATAGTTTTCTTTAAAACCCATTATAAATGCTCTTTTCCACATCATTACCACAATATATTTCAAAATATGTTTCAATCAAAGCCTATAGGTTTGCAATCAGTCCTCGTTCAGGAGTTATAAAAGTCAAAATCTGATTTTCCTGGACTGAGCAGGTCAAAAACATGTATTGCTCAGCATATTTCAAGCATGCACGGTCCAAGAGAAACAGACTTTAATTCTGTTGTAACAACCACTTGGCTAAGACTGGTTATAATGAATTTTTGAGACAACCATCCATGAGCAATTGTTTGAGGTATATTTCAATGAACAACAAAAAATGCAATTATATAGGTTTCAAACCTGCTTAGTCCAGGATAATAAGATTTTGAATCTATTATGACAATAACATGGCTAAGACCATTTAAGATGAGTTTGTCGAAATCTGTTTCTCTTTGAATTGTGCAGGTTTGAAACCTGCCAATGATAATATTTTTATTCTATGAAATCACACCTTGACATTTCCTTGTGAAGAGTTTTCTCAAAAACTCATCTTAAATGGTCTTAGCCATGTTATTATCATAACATCCTGTGCAACACTTAGAAACTACTAGTACTTCCCATTATGCAGCTTACCTTTTCAGCCACAGCCAAACAAGTTATTAAAATGACTGGGAAGGCCAAAGCTGCTCTAGAAGAGCAGACTATCAGAACTTTGTTGAAGAAGCATAATAACAACAGCAGTGGAGATAGTGGGAATATAAACCTAAAAAAGGCCAAAAAAACCCTACTGCCTAATAACACTCCCACTAATAGTGTAGGATCTATGGATGAAGATGAGATGGCAGAAGATGAGCTCTGTATTTGCAATAACCTCAATGCAAATATCATATTAATCAAGTACAAAACAGAACACCTTATGAGAGATTTGAACTCACCAGTCTATGCATTTTTTGATCCAACACCACAGATTATTGAAATGGATGGCCACTGTGCTTATTATTTCAAGTGCCAATGACAAAGAGAAAGTTATGTACTCCAACCATCAACATTCAAGGATGATGGACGAGGCATATAATGAAGACAGATTTGTTGATGAGGCTGAGTTGTTGGATGAGACTGAGTGTGTTGCATCACACTGAACAGAGAGATTCAACCAGTCAAGTTAGTGCTTGTCAAGGTAAGTGCATGCAAGAAAAGAAAACTCACCATTGAATTCAATTGATTCCTCAGGTGCACAAGCTTGCATGAAAAAACAAAAACAAAACAAAAAAAAGATCAATGTCTGAGATACTGTCTGTGAGCAAATATGAAAGCCACGTGCCTCTAGAAAAAATGTAATGTTCAACAAGTTTTGAACTTGTTGCACTGCAATAGAAACAGATTTTGACTCTGTTATGACAGCCACATGGTTAAACATGACTTTGATCATCTTGCAAACAAACTGACCATAAGCAAATTTCAAGATGTGTTTTCATGGAAAATGAATCTTATCATTGGCAGGTTTCAAACCTACACGGTCCAAGAGAAATAGATTTTGACTCTGGCGATCACTTAGCTATTTAACATTTGGTAGGTGTTGAACTCATACAGACAGATTTAGATTCTGTTGTAATGACTGCTTAGCTAAGACCAGTGAGATGCACTTCCAATGGACTCAATCAGAAGTGAACCCTTAAGGCACATTTATCTGCATTTGATCACCACACAAAATGGTGGAATGTAATGACTCATGAGCTTGCATTCAAGACAAGTTTTAATGGCAAAAGAAAAACCATATTATTATACAGGTTTTAAGCCTGCTTAATTTAACAAAAATAGATATAGAAAATATCCATGGGCAAATGATTACTCAGAGAGATTTAGGATCAACAAAGACAGACCTTCAGAGTGTGTAGAGTTCAAAAAGTGTGCAGACCAGAGTCATGGCAATGACATGACTAAGATCATTCAAGATGAGTTTCTCAGAAAACCAAATGTGTTTTTATGGAAAATAAAATTTATCATTGACAGGTTTTGAACCTGCACAGTGCAAGAGAAACAGATTTTAACTCTGATGATCACTTGGCAAATTCATCTTTAGCAGGTTTTGAACCCACACAGACAGATTTATATTCTGTCATATCGACTGCTTGGCTAATATCAGTTGAATGCACTTGCAATGAACCCAATCAAAAGTCAAGGCAGTTCTTTCAATAGGATGGTTGCCATGATTGATTTTTTATTTATTTTACTCTTATTGCAAAAGACATCAGACTTCTTCTGGGGCTCTTGACTTCAAGACCTGTTTATCTAGCAATTGCTCTGAAAAAGTGCTGATGACAGACCGCCATAGTGGGCTGATGATGTTTGTGATGTCTTGGAATATTAACAGCTGGGTCATGAGTGAAAACCGACAATGGAAGAATCACATATGATTGGACTCAAGGAGGGTATTGGAAACTAATACTAGAACTAACAAAATACAGTCAAACGTACCTTGAGGATTCACTTCTGAATGGGCTCATTGGTAGTGCATCTAACTGGTCTTACCCAAGCAATTGATACAACAGAATCCAAATCTGTCTGCATGGGTTCAAAACCTGCTAAAGATGAAATTGCAAGTGATTATCAGAGTCAAAATCTGTTTCTCTTGGACTGTGCAGGTTTGAAACCCGCCAATGATAATATTTTTATTTTATGAAATCACACAACCAGTGAGATGGTGCTCTCAGGAAAGTACACATTTGTCCATTTTGAGGTGTGTTCTAACAGGAAACAAAAAAACATATAGATTAGTGTCTGAGATGCTGTCTATGAGGAAATATTCAAGACATGTTCTAATAGAAACAAATGCAACGTCCAACAGGTTTCAAACCTGTTGCATTCCAATGGAAACAGATTTTGATTCTGTGATGACAACCACTTAGCTAAACACAACTCTGATGAGCTTTTGAGTAAACCAACCATGAGCATATACTAAGGTGCATTTTTATAGAAAATGAGAATTATCCTTGGCAGGTTTCAAATCTGTGTGGTCCAAGAGAAACAGATTTTGACTCTGGCAATCACTTGGCTATTTAACATTTGGTATGTTTTGAATCCACACAGACAGATTTAGATTCTGTTGTATTGACTGCTTGGCTAAGACCAGTGAGATGCACTTCCAACAAACTTATTCAGAAGTGAAACCTCAAGACACAAAAGTTCAATGTATGACCAAAGTTTTGATGCAAACTCGGAATGATGAGTACAAGAACAATTTAATTCTCTTTGAAGGTCTCGACTTGGTTGAAGAAAAAGAGTGAATTACACATCAAACTTTCCAGTTTGATTCTAATGACCTGAAGAAGTTCTGAGATAAAGCAGAAGTATTTAGACAATAGTGCAACATTCTGTGCTTAGATGCTTTCAAGTGCTCAGTGTCAAATAGCAGTCATAGCATATTTTAGACTTTGAGTCCCACAATATGCAAGATGGTGGTGGAAAGTTGTTCAGAGTCAAAAGATACATGGTGCTATATAAGTAATTCTAAGTGTGTTCTAAGTGTGCAGAAGCAAGTCAGAAGTGCAGCAAATAGGCAAAAGTATGTAAGTCACTTCTGAATGGGTTCATTGGAAGTGCATTCAACTGGTATTAGCCAAACAGTTGATACAACAGAATATAAATCTGTCTGCATGGGTTCAAAACCTGCTAAAGATGAATTTGCCAAGTGATCATCAGAGTCAAAATCTGTTTCTCTTGGACTGCTCAGGTTTGAAACCTGCCAGCAATAAATTTTATTTTCTATGAAAACACACATTGAAAAATTTGCTTGTGGTCGGTTTTCTTGCAAGCTGATCACAGTTGTGTTTAGCTAAGTGACTGTCATAACAGAATAAAAATCTATTTCCATCAGAGTGCAACAAGTTTGAAACTTGAACTTGTCAAATGTTGCATTTTTTCTCTAAGATCATGTCTTAAATATTTGCTCATAGACAGCATCTCAGAAATTGATCTTCATTGGTCTTGGTCAAGTTGTCACCAGATTTAAAATCTGTTTCTCTTCAACTGTGCAGGTTCAAAACCCGCCAATAATAACATTTTTATTCTATGAAATCCAAAATGGTGGAATGTGATGAATCACGAGTTAATGTAAAAGACACATCATTATATATATTACAAACCTGCTTAGTTCAAGAGAAATATATTTTGATTCTGGTGATAGCTTGAATAAGCACAATAAAGAATCTTAGCCTTGATAGATTTGTGTTTTTCCTAATTCCCCAGGTTACTAGAATCAAACTTGAAAATTTGATCTGTAATCTGCTCTTTTTCTTCTTCGACCAAGTCAAGACCTTTAGAAAGAATTATATTGTCATTGTACTTATTCTTCTGAGTTTGCATCAAGACTTTGGTCATATATTGAACTCTGTGTCAAAAATACACTGTGTGATCCTTTCATTGTTAGTTTTCACTCATGGACCCACCATGGTGGTCTTCCATCAGCACTTTTTCAGGGAAATTGTTAGATAAACAGGTCTTGAAGTCAAGGACCCCAGCGGGAAGTCTGTGTCTTTTGCAATAAGAGTAGGATAAAAAATCAACACTGACCATGCTATCGAAAGAACTGATGAAATGCAGATAAATGTACCTTGAGTACTCACTTTTGAATGAGTTCATTGGAAGTGAATTTAACTGGTCTTAGCCAAGCAGTTAATAAGACAGAATCTAAATCTGTCTGCATGGGTTCAAAACCCACTAAAGATGAAATTGTCAAGTGATTATCAGAGTCAAAATCTGTTCTCTTGGACTGCGCAGGTTTGAAACCTGCTGATGATAACATTTTTATTTGATGAAAATGCATCTTGACAGTCTGAAACCCATTGAATGTTGCATTTTTTTCTATTAGAACATGCCTTGAATATTGAATCATAGACAGTCTCTGATATCATTCATAGAGAGTGACTCAGACAATGTTCAACAGTTGGCATGGATCATAAGATAAGTTGCTGTAAGGCCAGCAGTGGAACATGGTTCCACACACCAGCTTTGATTTTTGTTTTGGTTTCTCTTCCAAGAAAGTCATAATGCCACCAGAAATTTGAGGCCTTCCAATTCATTTTGAGATTCATATGGAAAATGTGAAGGTGTGATTTCATAGAATAAAATGAAAATGTTATTGTTGAGAGGTTTCAAACCTGCATGGTTCAAGAAAAACAGATTTTGACTCTGGTGACAACTTAACTAAGACCAATGAAGATCAACATTTGAAATGCTGTACATGAGCAGATATATAAGACATGTTCTAATACAAAAAATGTGTCACTCAACAGGCTTCAAACCTGTAGACTTCAATGGAAACAGATTTTGAATCTATTGCAGCAATGACATGGCTAATATCAGTTGTGATGAGTTGTGGAGAAAATCATTCATGAGACAATGTCAAGATGTGTTTTCATAGAAAATAAATTTCATCATTGGCAGGTTTTAAACCTGCACATTCCAAGAGAAACAGATTTTGACTCTGATGATCACTTGACAATTTCATCTTTAGCAGGTTTTGCTGCCCACCCAGACAGATTTAGATTCTGTTGTATCAACTGCTTGGCTAAGACCAGTGAGATGCACCTCCAATGGACCCATTCACAAATGAATCCTAAAGGCAGTTCTTTCAATAGCATGAAGGATCACATATGATTGGACTTAAGGGGGATGTTAGAAATTAATGTTAGAGCTGACAAAATGCAGATAAATGTACATTTAGGATCCACTTCTGAATGGATTCATTAGGAGTGCATCTAACTGGACTTAGCCAAGCAATCAATGCGACAGAATCCAAATCTTTCTGCGTGGGTTCAAAACCTGCTAAAGATGAAATTGTCAAGTGATCATCAGAGTCAAAATCTGTTTCTCTTGGACTGCGCAAGTTTGAAACCTGCCAGTGATAACATTTTTATTTTATAAAATCACACCTTGACATTGACTCATGTGTACTTTCACATTGTAGCTTGCACTCCCAAACACCTGCTTCATATGAAGAAGAAGAGCAGATTACACATCAAACTTTCAAGTTTGATCCTAATGACCTGGGGAATGAGGAACAATATACATCTGTAAAGGCTGATTAAAGTGTACTGTATTTGAGACCTTTCATCATCATGTTGCTCTTCTCTCGCTTTTCGAAAGTGTTGTATTGCAGTCTGTATTCAATTCATCTGTTCAGCTGAGCAAAAACATTGTGAGCAACAGGGAACAGTAGACTTGCCTTACAGATTCACTTTTGAGTGTTTTCTTTAACCAATGATCATCCGGATCGGATGGATGATTACTCCATGTTCATGTTAGAATTATAAACCAATTTCGGACCTCACAAGGAGGACAATGAGGTGATGAATAAGGCATCTGAATGTGATGCAGGCAGATCTGAAGAGGCAGATGGGTCTATGGAGATGCAGAATTTTCTGGTCTGTTTTGGTTTTGTCCTTAAATGTACTTATATCTGTATGCACATTATGTACTTCATAGTTGAATAGGACTGGGTTTGTTCGGATATGCAGTGTGGAAGTCCAATACTAATTTGGATGCATTTCCGAGCTCTGTTGGAAGTAACCACAAAGTTTCTTCATCCATTTCTTCATATCCAGACCATCGGATGAGGTATAGGAGTTGACATTGTCATCTCCAGTGGTCCAACTTTGTCAATTCTGGAGGATGCAAAGTCAGAGGTTGTTGGATTCTGGAACATATATACAGTTATTGCAGCAGCGGAAACCACTATCATCAACCATCCATCTAGGATCCAAAGGTTCCGGAAGATAGTCAGATGTGATAGGGTCATTGGGGAGTATGGTCAGGATGTCTTTCTGGAGCTGGTTGATATCTATCAGAACAGCTGCCCTAAGAAATGAAGTTGCTGAGGTTGAGGCTCATAGGGACAAAGCTAACTGTTCTGAAGTGAATATCAGATGGAAATTATGAGGGTTGACTTGAGCATAGTCCTTATCCTCCTCTTTAGGAAAGACGTCCCAGCATCTAATAGGGGAATCCAGTTTAGCTCTGAGTTTTCTGGGACGGAAATGGCTGACAAGGTTAAACTGACGGAGGAATTCCGACCAGCAGGCCTGACAGCAAGAGAGGAGTTTTGTGGTGGAGAAGTACTCAAGATTCTTGTGGTCTGTGACAATGTCTATCAGCTCAGCAGAGCCTTTCAAGATGATGTCGCCACATTCAAAAAGCTTCATGGATGGCTAGAAGTTCCTTGTCATGAGTATTGTAGTTGAGTTCTGGAGCAGTAAACATCCAAGAATAAAATGCTACTGGATCAATTTCGGACCTCACGATCCATCCAGTGACACAGAAATGCAACTGGAACAACTGCATATCCATGATAGACAACACATTAATAAATATGTTGATGAATTCTAATGTCTTACTTCACAAGTCTGTGGCTAGGGTGACAGTGCCCTAAGATGCCAATTCTATAACAGACTTCCGGTCCAATCTCTTCCCTATCTGCAGTTGAGCTTGCAGCCCTCTGAAAGTTTCTTGACAAACACATTTCCTCTGGTCTCCTCTGTTCCTCGTCCTCTCCTCATGGAACTCCTGTCCTGTTTGTCAAGAAAAAGAATGACTCCCTTCGCCTCTGTGTGGATTTCCATGGACTTAACCAGATTATCAAGAAATACTGATATCCATTACCTCTCATTGCTGGCCTTCTAGCCTCTCTGAGCCGCACTAAAGTCTATACCAAAATCGACCTCCGATCTACTTATCACCTTGTCTGGATAGCGGAATGAGATGAATGGAAGACTGTATTCTGAACACGTTATGGCTCCTATGAATGGTTGGTGATGCCATAAGGTCTCACTAACACTCTGGCCACATTCCAATGCTTTGTCAATAGTGTGTTTGCTGATATGCTGGATGTATGTGTTATCGTATATCTGGACGTCATCCTCATCTATTCCCAAGACCTTGCATCCCATAAGAAACATGTCTGAGAAGTTCTCCTCTGTCTCCACAAACATCGTCTCTATGCTACACCAGAAAAATATGTGTTCCACACTACATCCATCAAATACCTTAGTTATCTCCTATCTCTGGATGGCTTGACCATGTCATCTGAGAAGATCCAAGCCATTGTTGATTGGCAAGAACCTCAGAAATTTAAAGATATTCAATTTTTCCTCAAATTTGCAAATTTCTACTGTCAATTTATTTTCAATTACTCGGACATTGTAGTTCTGCTTACCCATCTTACCCACAAGGGGGTTACTTGGGACTTTTCCGAAGATTATCAGAAGTCTTTTGAAACACACAAGAAAGCTTTCATGTTTGCTCTAGTGCTTATGCACTGGATTCCAAATGTTCTGATAGTCATAGAAACTGACGCCTCTGATTACGCTATAGCCAGAATACTTTCCATAGTATGTCCAGACTCAGAGCTTCATCCAGTAGCATTTTATTCTTGGATGTTTACTGCTCCAGAACTCAACTACAATACTCATGACAAGGAACTTCTAGCCATCCATGAAGCTTTTTGAATGTGGCGACATCATCTTGAAAGGCTCTGCTGAGCTGATAGACATTGTCACAGACCACAAGAATCTTGAGTACTTCTCCACCACAAAACTCCTCTCTTGCTGTCAGGCCTGCTGGTCGGAATTCCTCCGTCAGTTTAACCTTGTCAGCCATTTCCGTCCCAGAAAACTCAGAGCTAAACTGGATTCCCCTATTAGATGCTGGGACGTCTTTCCTAAAGAGGAGGATAAGGACTATGCTCAAGTCAACCCTCATAATTTCCATCTGATATTCACTTCAGAACAGTTAGCTTTGTCCCTATGAGCCTCAACCTCAGCAACTTCATTTCTTAGGGCAGCTGTTCTGATAGATATCAACCAGCTCCAGAAAGACATCCTGACCATACTCCCCAATGACCCTATCACATCTGACTATCTTCCGGAACCTTTGGATCCTAGATGGATGGTTGATGATAGTGGTTTCCGCTGCTGCAATAACTGTATATATGTTCCAGAATCCAACAACCTCTGACTTTGCATCCTCCAGAATTGACAAAGTTGGACCACTGGAGATGACAATGTCAACTCCTATACCTCATCCGATGGTCTGGATATGAAGAAATGGATGAAGAAACTTTGTGGTTACTTCCAACAGAGCTCGGAAATGCATCCAAATTAGTATTGGACTTCCACACTGCATATCCGAACAAACCCAGTCCTATTCAACTATGAAGTACATAATGTGCATACAGATATAAGTACATTTAAGGACAAAACCAAAACAGACCAGAAAATTCTGCATCTCCATAGACCCATCTGCCTCTTCAGATCTGCCTGCATCACATTCAGATGCCTTATTCATCACCTCATTGTCCTCCTTGTGAGGTCCGAAATTGGTTTATAATTCTAACATGAACATGGAGTAATCATCCATCCGATCCGGATGATCATTGGTTAAAGAAAACACTCAAAAGTGAATCTGTAAGGCAAGTCTACTGTTCCCTGTTGCTCACAATGTTTTTGCTCAGCTGAACAGATGAATTGAATACAGACTGCAATACAACACTTTCGAAAAGCGAGAGAAGAGCAACATGATGATGAAAGGTCTCAAATACAGTACACTTTAATCAGCCTTTACAGATGTATATTGTTCCTCATTCCCCAGGTCATTAGGATCAAACTTGAAAGTTTGATGTGTAATCTGCTCTTCTTCTTCATATGAAGCAGGTGTTTGGGAGTGCAAGCTACAATGTGAAAGTACACATGAGTCAATGTCAAGGTGTGATTTTATAAAATAAAAATGTTATCACTGGCAGGTTTCAAACTTGCGCAGTCCAAGAGAAACAGATTTTGACTCTGATGATCACTTGACAATTTCATCTTTAGCAGGTTTTGAACCCACGCAGAAAGATTTGGATTCTGTCGCATTGATTGCTTGGCTAAGTCCAGTTAGATGCACTCCTAATGAATCCATTCAGAAGTGGATCCTAAATGTACATTTATCTGCATTTTGTCAGCTCTAACATTAATTTCTAACATCCCCCTTAAGTCCAATCATATGTGATCCTTCATGCTATTGAAAGAACTGCCTTTAGGATTCATTTGTGAATGGGTCCATTGGAGGTGCATCTCACTGGTCTTAGCCAAGCAGTTGATACAACAGAATCTAAATCTGTCTGGGTGGGCAGCAAAACCTGCTAAAGATGAAATTGTCAAGTGATCATCAGAGTCAAAATCTGTTTCTCTTGGAATGTGCAGGTTTAAAACCTGCCAATGATGAAATTTATTTTCTATGAAAACACATCTTGACATTGTCTCATGAATGATTTTCTCCACAACTCATCACAACTGATATTAGCCATGTCATTGCTGCAATAGATTCAAAATCTGTTTCCATTGAAGTCTACAGGTTTGAAGCCTGTTGAGTGACACATTTTTTGTATTAGAACATGTCTTATATATCTGCTCATGTACAGCATTTCAAATGTTGATCTTCATTGGTCTTAGTTAAGTTGTCACCAGAGTCAAAATCTGTTTTTCTTGAACCATGCAGGTTTGAAACCTCTCAACAATAACATTTTCATTTTATTCTATGAAATCACACCTTCACATTTTCCATATGAATCTCAAAATGAATTGGAAGGCCTCAAATTTCTGGTGGCATTATGACTTTCTTGGAAGAGAAACCAAAACAAAAATCAAAGCTGGTGTGTGGAACCATGTTCCACTGCTGGCCTTACAGCAACTTATCTTATGATCCATGCCAACTGTTGAACATTGTCTGAGTCACTCTCTATGAATGATATCAGAGACTGTCTATGATTCAATATTCAAGGCATGTTCTAATAGAAAAAAATGCAACATTCAATGGGTTTCAGACTGTCAAGATGCATTTTCATCAAATAAAAATGTTATCATCAGCAGGTTTCAAACCTGCGCAGTCCAAGAGAACAGATTTTGACTCTGATAATCACTTGACAATTTCATCTTTAGTGGGTTTTGAACCCATGCAGACAGATTTAGATTCTGTCTTATTAACTGCTTGGCTAAGACCAGTTAAATTCACTTCCAATGAACTCATTCAAAAGTGAGTACTCAAGGTACATTTATCTGCATTTCATCAGTTCTTTCGATAGCATGGTCAGTGTTGATTTTTTATCCTACTCTTATTGCAAAAGACACAGACTTCCCGCTGGGGTCCTTGACTTCAAGACCTGTTTATCTAACAATTTCCCTGAAAAAGTGCTGATGGAAGACCACCATGGTGGGTCCATGAGTGAAAACTAACAATGAAAGGATCACACAGTGTATTTTTGACACAGAGTTCAATATATGACCAAAGTCTTGATGCAAACTCAGAAGAATAAGTACAATGACAATATAATTCTTTCTAAAGGTCTTGACTTGGTCGAAGAAGAAAAAGAGCAGATTACAGATCAAATTTTCAAGTTTGATTCTAGTAACCTGGGGAATTAGGAAAAACACAAATCTATCAAGGCTAAGATTCTTTATTGTGCTTATTCAAGCTATCACCAGAATCAAAATATATTTCTCTTGAACTAAGCAGGTTTGTAATATATATAATGATGTGTCTTTTACATTAACTCGTGATTCATCACATTCCACCATTTTGGATTTCATAGAATAAAAATGTTATTATTGGCGGGTTTTGAACCTGCACAGTTGAAGAGAAACAGATTTTAAATCTGGTGACAACTTGACCAAGACCAATGAAGATCAATTTCTGAGATGCTGTCTATGAGCAAATATTTAAGACATGATCTTAGAGAAAAAATGCAACATTTGACAAGTTCAAGTTTCAAACTTGTTGCACTCTGATGGAAATAGATTTTTATTCTGTTATGACAGTCACTTAGCTAAACACAACTGTGATCAGCTTGCAAGAAAACCGACCACAAGCAAATTTTTCAATGTGTGTTTTCATAGAAAATAAAATTTATTGCTGGCAGGTTTCAAACCTGAGCAGTCCAAGAGAAACAGATTTTGACTCTGATGATCACTTGGCAAATTCATCTTTAGCAGGTTTTGAACCCATGCAGACAGATTTATATTCTGTTGTATCAACTGTTTGGCTAATACCAGTTGAATGCACTTCCAATGAACCCATTCAGAAGTGACTTACATACTTTTGCCTATTTGCTGCACTTCTGACTTGCTTCTGCACACTTAGAACACACTTAGAATTACTTATATAGCACCATGTATCTTTTGACTCTGAACAACTTTCCACCACCATCTTGCATATTGTGGGACTCAAAGTCTAAAATATGCTATGACTGCTATTTGACACTGAGCACTTGAAAGCATCTAAGCACAGAATGTTGCACTATTGTCTAAATACTTCTGCTTTATCTCAGAACTTCTTCAGGTCATTAGAATCAAACTGGAAAGTTTGATGTGTAATTCACTCTTTTTCTTCAACCAAGTCGAGACCTTCAAAGAGAATTAAATTGTTCTTGTACTCATCATTCCGAGTTTGCATCAAAACTTTGGTCATACATTGAACTTTTGTGTCTTGAGGTTTCACTTCTGAATAAGTTTGTTGGAAGTGCATCTCACTGGTCTTAGCCAAGCAGTCAATACAACAGAATCTAAATCTGTCTGTGTGGATTCAAAACATACCAAATGTTAAATAGCCAAGTGATTGCCAGAGTCAAAATCTGTTTCTCTTGGACCACACAGATTTGAAACCTGCCAAGGATAATTCTCATTTTCTATAAAAATGCACCTTAGTATATGCTCATGGTTGGTTTACTCAAAAGCTCATCAGAGTTGTGTTTAGCTAAGTGGTTGTCATCACAGAATCAAAATCTGTTTCCATTGGAATGCAACAGGTTTGAAACCTGTTGGACGTTGCATTTGTTTCTATTAGAACATGTCTTGAATATTTCCTCATAGACAGCATCTCAGACACTAATCTATATGTTTTTTTGTTTCCTGTTAGAACACACCTCAAAATGGACAAATGTGTACTTTCCTGAGAGCACCATCTCACTGGTTGTGTGATTTCATAAAATAAAAATATTATCATTGGCGGGTTTCAAACCTGCACAGTCCAAGAGAAACAGATTTTGACTCTGATAATCACTTGCAATTTCATCTTTAGCAGGTTTTGAACCCATGCAGACAGATTTGGATTCTGTTGTATCAATTGCTTGGGTAAGACCAGTTAGATGCACTACCAATGAGCCCATTCAGAAGTGAATCCTCAAGGTACGTTTGACTGTATTTTGTTAGTTCTAGTATTAGTTTCCAATACCCTCCTTGAGTCCAATCATATGTGATTCTTCCATTGTCGGTTTTCACTCATGACCCAGCTGTTAATATTCCAAGACATCACAAACATCATCAGCCCACTATGGCGGTCTGTCATCAGCACTTTTTCAGAGCAATTGCTAGATAAACAGGTCTTGAAGTCAAGAGCCCCAGAAGAAGTCTGATGTCTTTTGCAATAAGAGTAAAATAAATAAAAAATCAATCATGGCAACCATCCTATTGAAAGAACTGCCTTGACTTTTGATTGGGTTCATTGCAAGTGCATTCAACTGATATTAGCCAAGCAGTCGATATGACAGAATATAAATCTGTCTGTGTGGGTTCAAAACCTGCTAAAGATGAATTTGCCAAGTGATCATCAGAGTTAAAATCTGTTTCTCTTGCACTGTGCAGGTTCAAAACCTGTCAATGATAAATTTTATTTTCCATAAAAACACATTTGGTTTTCTGAGAAACTCATCTTGAATGATCTTAGTCATGTCATTGCCATGACTCTGGTCTGCACACTTTTTGAACTCTACACACTCTGAAGGTCTGTCTTTGTTGATCCTAAATCTCTCTGAGTAATCATTTGCCCATGGATATTTTCTATATCTATTTTTGTTAAATTAAGCAGGCTTAAAACCTGTATAATAATATGGTTTTTCTTTTGCCATTAAAACTTGTCTTGAATGCAAGCTCATGAGTCATTACATTCCACCATTTTGTGTGGTGATCAAATGCAGATAAATGTGCCTTAAGGGTTCACTTCTGATTGAGTCCATTGGAAGTGCATCTCACTGGTCTTAGCTAAGCAGTCATTACAACAGAATCTAAATCTGTCTGTATGAGTTCAACACCTACCAAATGTTAAATAGCTAAGTGATCGCCAGAGTCAAAATCTATTTCTCTTGGACCGTGTAGGTTTGAAACCTGCCAATGATAAGATTCATTTTCCATGAAAACACATCTTGAAATTTGCTTATGGTCAGTTTGTTTGCAAGATGATCAAAGTCATGTTTAACCATGTGGCTGTCATAACAGAGTCAAAATCTGTTTCTATTGCAGTGCAACAAGTTCAAAACTTGTTGAACATTACATTTTTTCTAGAGGCACGTGGCTTTCATATTTGCTCACAGACAGTATCTCAGACATTGATCTTTTTTTTGTTTTGTTTTTGTTTTTTCATGCAAGCTTGTGCACCTGAGGAATCAATTGAATTCAATGGTGAGTTTTCTTTTCTTGCATGCACTTACCTTGACAAGCACTAACTTGACTGGTTGAATCTCTCTGTTCAGTGTGATGCAACACACTCAGTCTCATCCAACAACTCAGCCTCATCAACAAATCTGTCTTCATTATATGCCTCGTCCATCATCCTTGAATGTTGATGGTTGGAGTACATAACTTTCTCTTTGTCATTGGCACTTGAAATAATAAGCACAGTGGCCATCCATTTCAATAATCTGTGGTGTTGGATCAAAAAATGCATAGACTGGTGAGTTCAAATCTCTCATAAGGTGTTCTGTTTTGTACTTGATTAATATGATATTTGCATTGAGGTTATTGCAAATACAGAGCTCATCTTCTGCCATCTCATCTTCATCCATAGATCCTACACTATTAGTGGGAGTGTTATTAGGCAGTAGGGTTTTTTTGGCCTTTTTTAGGTTTATATTCCCACTATCTCCACTGCTGTTGTTATTATGCTTCTTCAACAAAGTTCTGATAGTCTGCTCTTCTAGAGCAGCTTTGGCCTTCCCAGTCATTTTAATAACTTGTTTGGCTGTGGCTGAAAAGGTAAGCTGCATAATGGGAAGTACTAGTAGTTTCTAAGTGTTGCACAGGATGTTATGATAATAACATGGCTAAGACCATTTAAGATGAGTTTTTGAGAAAACTCTTCACAAGGAAATGTCAAGGTGTGATTTCATAGAATAAAAATATTATCATTGGCAGGTTTCAAACCTGCACAATTCAAAGAGAAACAGATTTCGACAAACTCATCTTAAATGGTCTTAGCCATGTTATTGTCATAATAGATTCAAAATCTTATTATCCTGGACTAAGCAGGTTTGAAACCTATATAATTGCATTTTTTGTTGTTCATTGAAATATACCTCAAACAATTGCTCATGGATGGTTGTCTCAAAAATTCATTATAACCAGTCTTAGCCAAGTGGTTGTTACAACAGAATTAAAGTCTGTTTCTCTTGGACCGTGCATGCTTGAAATATGCTGAGCAATACATGTTTTTGACCTGCTCAGTCCAGGAAAATCAGATTTTGACTTTTATAACTCCTGAACGAGGACTGATTGCAAACCTATAGGCTTTGATTGAAACATATTTTGAAATATATTGTGGTAATGATGTGGAAAAGAGCATTTATAATGGGTTTTAAAGAAAACTATCCATGAGGAAATATCAGGGTTTAATTTCATAGAATAAAAATATCATCATTGGCGGGTTGAGTGACAACTGACAATGAAAGAATTGCATATGGTTGGGCTCAAGGGGGATGTTAGAAATTAATGTTAAAACTGACAAAATGCAGGACAAATGTACCTTGGGGATTCACTTCTGAATGGATTTATTAGAAGCACATCTAACTGGACTTAGCCAAGCAGTTAATATGACAGAATCCAAATCTGTCTGTGCAGGTTCAAAACCTGTCAAAGAGTTTGAAACCTGCCAATGATGACATTTTTATTTTATGAAATCACACCCTGTCCCATATCAAGCACTGCATTTTTGTGCGGGCCCTACATTATATGTCCATCTATTGTCTGTTCCAATACTGCTAGTATATTTTCATCATTTTATTTTCATGTCATGCTGAAGGGTACACCCAGCTACAGACCACAATGTATAGATGCAAGAAAAGCATTCTCACTACATCCTGCTGCAAAACTAGTACAAAGCAGTAACACCTGGGCTGCATCAAAAATGATAAAACAGACACGAATAATATCACTTTAATGAATACTTCAAAATGTCCAACTATCCCTATTTTCTTGCACTTGGGTCTCTGAGAATCTATACACTGCAAAATATTTTGCAAGCAGGTTTTGAACCTGCATAGTTTGAAAGAAACAGATTTTGACTCTGTTGCAACATCTACTTGGCTAAGACCAGTGATATGAAGCTCTCAGAAAAGTACACATGAGTCGATGTCGAGGTGTGTTCTGACAGTCATGAGGAAATGTCAAGGTGCGATTTCATAGAATAAAAATGTTATCATTGGCAGGTTTTAAACTCACACATTCCAAGAGAAACAGATTTTGACTCTGATCATCACTTGGCAATATGATCCTTGGTAGGTTTTGAACCCACACAGACAGATTTAGATCCCATCGCATCAACTACTTTACTAAGACCAGTGAGATGCACTTGTAATGAACTCATTCAGAAGTGAATCCTCAAGGCACGTTCATCTGCATTTTGTCATTTCTTTCAACAGCATGGTCACTGTTTATTCTTTTATCCTTGATGCAAAGTTCAATATATGACCAAAGTCTTGATGCAAACTCTGAATGATAAGCACAAGAGCAATTTAATTCTCTCCAAAGGTCTTTCTCGACTTGGTTGAAGAAGAAGAGCAGATTACACATGAAATTTTCAAGTTTGGTCTCAATGACCTGGGTAATGAGGAAGAAATACACATCTGTAAAGGCTGAGATTCAAGGCAAATATTCAAAAGAGCCATCTGACCACTATTTGCTCATGTATAAGGTTGAGGTGCACTGTGTTTGAGACCCTTTCATCATCAAGTTGCTCTCCTCTTGCTTTTGAAAGTGCTGTATTGCAGTCTATATCTATATTTAATTCATCTGTTCAGCTGAGGGAAAACATTGTGAGTGACAGAGAACAGTGGACTTGCCTTGCAAATTCACTTCTGAATGTTTTCTTTAAAGATGCTTCTAACCATTCTTAGCCAAGAAGCTGGTGTGACAGAATCCAAATCTGTCTGTGTGGGTTCAAAACCTGCTAAAGATGAAATTGTCAAGTGATCATCAGAGTCAAAATCTGTTTCTCTTGGACCATACAGGTTTGAAACCTACCAATGATAAATTTCATTTTTTTTTATGAAACCACATCTTTACATATGCTCATGGTCAGCTTGCTTACAAGCCCGTCAGGGTTGTGTTCAGCCAAGTGGTTGTAGTTTCCAAAACTATACAGATATCCAGTCTGACTTTTCTTCTTGGTTCTTCCGTCAACTTCTTGATTATTATATTCCAATAGCTACTATCTATGGCTCATAATAATAAACCATAGAAAGATGAGAGGAGTTTTGAGTGAAGTAAACAGACTGGTTAGAAGGCTGGATGTCAGCCAAGATAGGGTGATGAAATATAATGAATGTACTTACCCACAAATGCCAACAGCACAGGCTTTAACAAAATCTGAATGTTAGTAATAGTGTCAAAAGAATCAGCAAGTGTCAGAAGGTTTAAGATGGTTCTGACATTTGAAGATAATCCTGGCGGTTTAAGACAATACTGACCGTGTAAGACAATGCTGGTTGTGGGAGACAGTTCTAGCTGTGGAAAACAATGCTGGGGGTTGAAGACAATGCTGGTGGTGGATGCAGAATACTGCCAGTGGAAGACAAGATAGTGCCGGTGAAGACAAGACTGCCGACCAAAGTCTAAGCAATCAATAGCAGCAAGAAACACAAAGTTGCTGCTCGCAGTGTGTCTACCACAAAGGTAGACTATGGTAGACTATAGAAGCCGGGCAATGTGAACCGTGATGGGAGATGAAGTTGGGTGGCGAGTTGGGTGGTGAGCAATGAGGAAAAGGAGTTGGGGGTGAAGAAATGTGAAGTCCACACTTTGAATCATTGTGGGAAAGCCCGTGTACAATCTGGGAAAGCCCATTGCCCAACTTCCAATTTTGACAATCTTATTACTAAGTCCAAGTTTGACTTGTCGCCTGTTATTATTCTTCACCTGTGACCTCGTCATCGCTTACCACCCATCTCCTCCTCCTCATCTGGCCCCATCACTTGCTCTGCCTTCAAGGCAGACAAAATTAGCCTGGGTGACTTCATGTCATTGAGGGCTACCTGACTATGAGTCTAATAGTCCTACCTACTTCAACACAACATCTCTTCCTCCTCATCTTGCCCCATCACTTTCTCTGCCTTCGAGGCAGACAAAATTAGCCTGGGTGACTTAGCATCATCAAGAGCTACCTGGCTGTCTGACTACGAGTCTGATGGTCCTACCTACCTCAACACAGCTCGACACTGAGCTTGTCAATTCACCGATATTCATTCATCCTCGGCAAAGGCCCTTTTCCAGCTATTGTATTCTAATGATTGTCTCCAGGGCTTTTGAACATCTCAAGTACTTTGTATTCTAACTACCAATCAGTATGTCCTCCCCCCATCTTATATTATTATAATTGATACAATCTACTTACAACAGATAATCAAAGGTTGAGCTATGCAAAAGGTGAGACCCGCTAACTAAACTCGTTTGGGAAGTGGAGAAGGTGAACTCTCAAGTAACTACTCTGCCCGCTTCACACTAGCTAACACGACAAAAGCAGTGAGATCCACAAATTAGACTGGCGGGTATACTTATAAGAATACCTTTTTTGACACGCTGGAGGAGATTGTTGACAATGACCACCTATCATCAGTACCACTAGCATCATTGACTAATCAGTGTCATGAACTTGGACAAGGATCTCACAGAAATTTACACTGATATTGGTGGTCTCAAGAACCAGATCCAAGAAATCAAAGTAAGTTTTATCCCTTTTTGTTCAAGTTGTTGAAGTGACACTTTTTTCCACTTTACAGATCACAACCAGGCTAATTTGAAGGTAGGACTGGCACTATGTCCCCCACATATTGATCCAATGTGACAGGCTCTTTATTTACTAGCTGATACTTTCTTTCTTCTGTTTGAGTAAAATTGTGCGCTCACTGTTGTCCACAGTGAGCAGCCATTACCATATTAAGCAGTAAGTGCTAGAGCGAGCACTGTCACCCAATCAGAACATTGGTACAGTTTAGCATACACATACACTACTAGCTTACAGTAACTGACATTGCACACCTGAATAGTTATACCTATGTATATGATAGACCATCATTTTCTCAAGGAGCTGTCATATCCCATGTTCCGGACCTGGACTTATCACACCCATCATTTCTGTTTACAGTCACTACGAGAGCCCCCAGCTACTCGACCAGCCCTCTGCCACCCTGCACGGCAACAGTACGATAACCGGGCCTTTAGGCCTTGATGATAGATGATAAAATAGAAGAGAAGTCCGGAAGATGCCGGATTAGGTAAGCGATCTGGATCGCTTACATGATATGACGACATAGGTCTAGAAGACCTATTTATGTTATCAAGATAGAAGGCAAGCCTCGTGTTGCCTCATGTACTGATAGAAGCCTGCCTCATGCATGGTATCTCTGACTCGATAGATAAGCAGATTAGAACCCAGCTTCAAGCTGAGCTTAGATACGATAGAGTAGCCTTATATAAGGTCGAGGATTAAAGTAGATGTTCCTTACTTTAATCCTACTGGGTTTTACCTTGAACTCCTTGTCTTGCTAAAGCTACCTGCTTGACATCCGATCCGTACCTTCAGAAGGACTTGAGACCCCTTCTGCCTGTAAACCGCTATCATCGCTCGCCTCCGCAAGCGTACGCAACTTCTGCTTTTCTGTGGAAGCCGACCTTGGACTCTCAGCACGAGATATCACTGTTGTGATCGTCGCTGTTAGATCATCCCAGTTCGCACGCGACACACGTCATAACAATTTCCGGAAGTCCAAATCCAAATAACTTCTACCTATCATCTGGATCCGACCTGCATCTAACTTTCATGCCTTATCCCTTTGTACATTCCTACTCCAGTTAGACTACAAATCATTTTCCGTACCTCATTTCATTTCCACCTTTATTTTCCTCTGTTCAAATCTCCAGCTTCATTTACTATTTTCTGATAGACTAGTGTTTGACTTTTCTATACCCTCCGTCCACAGCCTCGCATAGCTTCGGACTGTGCTGGCTTACTCTCTGATAAATCCTCAGTAGTATATAAACCCTGTAGAATCTATGTACATCCTTAGTTCAAATATTATCTTAGACTCTGCTCATTCCCTCCTCTGTCTGACTTGAGTTCTCTCTTGTTGTCCTCTGCTTGTCTTAGGATTGACTCCTATAGACTTGTCACCTCTGCCTCTACTTTTGGTAGTCCTCCACTGATTCCTTTCTAGTTCAGACATCGTCCGGATTAGTCTTATCACTTGTTCCTGGACGTCTGCTGGAATTCCCATGCATCGGACATTGGACTCCGGACATTGCCCAATGCCCTCTGGACATTGTCCAGTAACCTTAGGACATTGTTCGACAGCCCTCAGAAGTTAGGGGCACGTACTTGGATAAGGGGCACAGTGCACGAGCTGAAGCCAAGCCCTTCGGATTCGACCATTGAGCATGTTCTTAACAGATGCTCTTTCACTGGGTTTTCATACCCTGGTTACAGTGGGAGCTAGATGCTTACCTGGACCGAGTCAATAACACTAGGAAACAGTGGGATTGAAACAAATTCCTTCCCCATGGTGCACCAGACATCATCTACCAATTGCCTGAGAACTTTGGTGTCTTGGACTTTAAAGTAAGCTTATGCTCATTCAGCATGTTCTTGTGCTTATCTTTGTGTTTGACCAGATCAGAGTCGAATACGAAGCACTAGACCATGTCTGCAACCTCTATATTGATCCTTCCCATATTGTCTTCGACCTCATTCCGAAGCCATTTGGTGAGTTCATGGACTGTTGCTACACAGGCAGCCATCAGCAAAATGTCAACTTACTTAATCCATCAAAAATGAGTGGCCTTAAAATCAGTTATGTTTCTTAATTCACTGCCTGGTCCCAACTTGAGTATCAGAAATAGTTTATTATAACTATTTCATACTGTTTCTGTTAAGACCATGCACAAAGGGTAGGACTGATTCTGAGGGGCTTGGCTTCAGCTCGTGCGCTGCGCCCCTTACCCAAGTATGTGCCCTTAATTTCAGATTGGTGTCCAAGGAAAGTCCAAAGACGTCCAAAGGACATCCGAAGGCGCTGTAGAGACTCACATGTCTCAATGCCGAGTATCTGGCCTTTGTCCATACATTCCTATATGATCCAGCTCTAATCCAAAGGACCAGTCTTGCGCGCATTCGTGCGCCTCCTCCTAGGTCTTCGCACTATCGTCCGTCCATTCATTCCATGTCCTTACTGATTTGCTGGTGCGTTATTCCTATCTCCTTCATTGAACTAACAAATCTTCGGTCCGAAATCCGTGCTACATATAGAAAGTCTATTTAAACTTAGTTATAATTAGAGTTGATATGGTTACTCGGTTCGGGAGCGCGCTCGGAAGCGCGCCGCATAGTGTAATCTCCATTCTTAAATAGAGAAGGGAATCTTTGGGGTTCGGGTACTTACTTTCCCCTTATCTTTGTGTACTGGAAAGTGTATAGATCACCTCCTCACTTGATATCAGATCTGATTCTCCTGCCACCA
>NW_024539932.1:0-27983 GCF_016647785.1 Suillus fuscotomentosus | reverse complement strand
GTACATGTCCCGTTTTGGCTGTTTATGACATCTCCGGCATTTGCCGGAATGTTCACGCGGCCCGGGACGGCTGGCACAACTGTCCTGTTTATCCTGCACCACGTATCATGCAATCTTGAGCCAAAGCTTCTTCTGCAACGGTGCGTCCTCCTCCGTTTGTTGGCATGTTCCTTTGCAAGCTCCAAGTCACCCTTCTCCAATGCCAGGTTCCGCTATTTTCTCAAAGACCCATTTGCGAATAAATGTGAATGCATGATTTGAATGCGCCCCGTTCTATTTGCACACATCGAAGAGCCTAGTCGAGGTCATAGTACGTTTGCCATAACTCGGGTTCGTCTTCCTCCCAGTTAGTAAGGGACACATTTCTCGGCCGTCGTCCTCCACACAGATACACCCGCACCATACTCTCCAGTTTCGGAGGTTACACGAGGTCATGAACGTAGTGATACTGTCTCGTCCGTTCATACTCCCAATGTCGCCTGTCTCACGAGGACTTCGTACATCCCTATGCCAACCCTGATTTGGTGGTCTCTTATACCTCTACCTAGACCTGCTCAGTTCCATTCTACCTTTGGACATGTCTCGCGATGTGATTCGGCCGTCACCGTAATCGACTCGCTAAGTTCGCGGTCCAGTGCTTTCTCATCTACTATAACACCAGACACCTCTGCCTCATCCATACCATCACGAGATCATATCCCTTCCACAGGCATGCGCGTTCATGGCAAGATATTTCTCCTCCCATCACAGTCCTCCACTCCAATGACCTCAATTCCGCGTAATGTGATCAGAGCATTAACTTACCGTCTTTTCAACCCCCCACCTGTAATTGAAGGTGTCCCAGGTTGGAATGCTTATCCCTCTCCAACTGTTTTGGGGTGGGGGGGGTTCTCAGTCGGTTGTGGGCCAAGCACGAGCAGGAGGGCGGTGAAGTCTGGGGTGTCGATATAGAGGTGAAGTTCACTAGTTCTGGTTCATCATCCTTTGATTGATTGATCATATGCTAGGCCGAATGAGATGGCACTTTGCTAGCTACCAACTTCAAGATTCTCGACCCACTAGCCGCAAAACAGTGGGCCATCAAGCTCGCAACAGAAGCCGCTGTATCGGTACTCAGCGTCGACAGCATCATCATGAGCAAACCCGCAGGAAGAAACCCGACACACACCTACTCCATCCTTCGATACCTTTCGCCGACTCGCACCCTAAGAAACCGCTTGCACGCAGCATCATCCAAGCTCCTCTTCTCGTTCGTGGTATTAGCAAAAGACCAGACACAGTTTACTCACCTATTGGTCGATCCTGATCTCTTTCGTTGCTTGGTGTCCCTGAACATCTACACATAGCTTACATAAGCAAGCAATCTTTTCACCAGTTACCAGTATGAGTCAGAGTCCTCAGTAGTTTTTATGATATTTCCTCTCCTCTGAGCCTTAAGCCTAGTCCAGAAACCCTTTAGGGTCGAATAGCAGCTAGGTTCTGCAAGACCCAACACATTGTTCAGACTCACCATCTGAATTGTTGTACCTTCAACGGGTAACTCAAGTCCAGGATACAGAACACCTCCTACGGGGCTACAACAGATCACTGATAGCCCACAATTGTCAAAGATCCCTCTTTGCAGCGATGCTCTCAGCAAAACAGACACATCACACTGCTGTCACAGCGCCCCCACGACCACCTTTGATGCCAGTGATGAGCCTTTGCATGGACCCACCATGACATTACAATGACGCTACAAGTTCCGCAATGAGATCCGACTCAGAGTTTCGCTTGCGCTCAATACCCATTTGCTCTGACACCACATTTCCGTTCTTTTCGGAAACACCACAAGGGTCCATATAACGACATCATGGTCTGCTCCATTCAAACAGAGTGGAGCATTTTATTAATTATTCGACTTTAGTCCCTGCGCATTGTAATCTGGCCATGGTTCCATTGCAGTCCTTCCCGTTACAACGGCTCTGACAAGCATAAATCTTGTTATACATCCATAAATCTTGCTCCACGTCAATTTCAAATATCGGTGCTTGAAAAGCTTATCATCTTGGGTACGTCAATCACCCTCATTTTTTCCTTCAAGTTCCTATTACCCATGTCGCAGTCTCCGAGTCCTTCTGACAACAATTCACCTAATGCAACCCATAACGCTCTCAAACGGCACATTGCTGCTCTAGAAGAGCAAAATGCTGAGCTGCAGGGAGAAAGCCATCGCAACAAAAGGTATTGTACTAACATGGATTTCTATATGTATCTGACGCAGCTGGTGTCCAATAGCCATGGTGATATATATGTCCCTGCTGGCCGAGCCATCCGGCGCCTCGTGAGCTTAACTGACAGGGTTGAGGACCTTATCGGAGAGCACGATCGAAGGAGCACTCTATGTGATGAAGATGACCAACACACGGAAGAGTGGGTATTATGCTCGAGTACTTCAGTCGGTTGATTTGATCCTGTTTTCAATATTCTAGGGAGGAACGAACCTATCAGTCATTTCAACAGCTACTTCACTGGGTTCCATGTGTCCGCAGCCTTATCAACTCTCAAAGTAATGGATATCAGCTCAATGTTGCTTATCAAAAGGTAAGTTGTCCGTCATGCAAGTAGTCACATCAATGTTTAAACCCAATTGAATTCAGCTCAATAAAGGTGCCGATTCAGCACGGGGCGATGATGCTAGTTCTTTGAAGAAAACAGTGGCTTTGTGGCTCAATGAGAGCCGTCCTACCCCCAACCCACCAATCTCCTCAGTCGACAAGTCCGGACGTGGATTTTATCATGATGCGACCGGGGAACTTCTATGTCCTGTGGATTTCCATTGGTCCAATCCAAGGTATGACCTCACTAACCGGCTTACTACACCTCATACTGATTATAGCCATAGAACGAAGGAAGGGATCCGAAAATACGAACCTGACTTCCAAGTCACTGCCCATTCATGGCCAGCATTCTTGTATAGTAACGGCAAATACAACCCTGATGACCCGACGAAAGGGCTGTTCAAAAGTGCTTGGCTCGTCAGGGTGGGTATTAGTATCTCCTTTCAAGGGATTGTACTCACCTATTGGCACAGACTTTCAAACATATTTTTACATCCCCCAGCTCTGCTGGGGAGATACGACCTGACGAAGAAGAACCCCTGGGCTACCAGGAATCATCGCACAAGTGGTCTAGGACCTCAGGTGAACGGCGCACTCGGTCCAACATTGCGACAATATTAGGAATGCGCTCAGTTCAACCGCGAGCTATCGCCTATTCAGCAGTCCAAGTATGTTTAATAATTTTCTTAGACACGACGATAACTGAAGGGACCTGGAATCCCAGTTACAATTTGCCTTATCAAGCTGTGGTGCCTGGCGTATCGTTGATGATGAGTTTGATCATCGTCAGTTTTACACCTACACCATCGACTACTTCGAGCATCCACCCACACCTGCCGCCAAAGCCTCCATCGACACTCTTCTTGTTTGGTGGAACAGGTGAGTGTGTTGTAAGCTTTCTGTTGTTCGTACATTACTTACACTTTGTAGAAAGGTATTTGGGGCTCGCAATGTGTCTACTTACTTGCCTCAGAATGTAGCGCAATACTCTGTTGCTAACACTTCTGCCAGACGCTGCCAGTGATACATTTTACTAATGCATGTACTACATATTTGTATTATCTATGTACACAATAATGTACATTGTGGGATCAATATAATGGATGCGCAGCTATTCAACATTGAACAGAAACGCAAATGAATGGCATGGATCTAGAGTGACAAACGAAGCTGGAATTGTCACACACAGCACATTGCTGCCACAGCATCGCGTATCCCCCATGTAGACCTAATTGTGTAACATGGCAAGGCTACACAATTGAGACATTGAATAACAGCCAATACATATACCCTGGAGGTGTCTGGGAAACCTTTACTTTTCGTCACTGTTTATGAAATATATGCGATTACTGCCTGAGATTGAAATCATGCATCAGAACGAAGTAAGTGCAAGAGATGCTCCACAGTAAAAATAGTTTGAAACATATATCGAGAGGGCATAAGTTTGGCTACTGATCTATGGTTACTACAGCTTGACTCATGTGACAGATTGCAACAAACGGGCCATCACATTTAGGATTATAATGTAGTATCTATTATCAAATGAATAGACCAGGTATATCTAACTGCCGCCATATGATATCCACTGCTCCAACAAATGACATACGAAGTCAAAAGTACCGATTCGCAGCAGGATGCCACTTACTGGTGAGTCATAACTTTTGGACATTATACCATAATTGTGTCATATTGAAGACGCCCGTGGCCAAGTTGTGGCTTTATGGATCTGTAGCCAAAATGATATTGCACAGAAGTAAGTCGCTAGTTTCAATATGAATGAAAGGGAAGCTAAATCTATGGCGCTGGATCAGTTCAAAAATGTACACACACTTAAGTCACACACACACACGCATACGACACACACACAGTAGTTCAACACACATGTACTGTAGTATTGCAACACATTCAGTACTACAGGTGCATTTTTAAGTCAATTGTTCTAACTAAACTGGCTTGAATCATTGGGCCGCTGCAGCCCTGGCAAATATCCGAGTCTCACCAGACTCGCCAACCAAGTCATCAGATGACGATTGAGGAATTGACTCGGAGGATATCTGTCCCGTTTATAAAATTTCTTCATGGCTTGGCAAGCCCAAGGTATCCAATTCGGCTTTCGTCAACATTGGGGCAGGCTCCGTGATCAGGGCCGCCGACAACTGCTGAGCTGTCTCCTCGACGAGATCAAAAGCGAGACAGAATGCTGTTGCATTCTTCACCGTCTGAAGCAGCATTTTCCAGCACTCCAGATTGACCCTTCCAATTTCTGGCCCAAGTTCCTGGAAGCGCTCGATAGCTTCATGGAATTTTTGAGGATTGCGGCCATCAAGGAGGAAACGAGCCATTGAGTTCCACCATAGTTGCCGCCAATCAATGAAACATGCGGTGTTGTCAGTGCAGTATGGTGAATGCGTGACAATGGGTGGCTCCTCGCAGGCAACAATACGGTTATGCTCATCGAGAAGTTCTTTTAGATCTACAAAGGCATTCCAGACTTCAAACCCAAGTCTCCTTCGCACTGGTCCTGGAATATCACGGATGCGAAATTCGACGAGACGGCGAAAAGCGGGAACAAAGAACTTTTAAATTGAAAATTCGAGGCAGAGTGCGAGAAGTTCGTATGGTTTGTGTTGAAATCAACGTTCATGGAGGTGATTGATGGCGACATCATGAGCCTTTTGACTCATGAACTTGTTGCTGAAACGAAGAAGGTCGAGGACATCATCATGAGTGGGACCTTCGGGTTTCCAACTGCGTAGTCCTACATTTAGAATAAATGCAGTACCTCAAGAACTGTCTTACCTGTTGTATGCAACTGAGAGGAACAGTTCGAACATATTCATGCTGAGTTCGGGAATGATAATTGGATGATCATCGCTTGAGCCTTCCATGCCTACTGTCAGCGGCAATTGACTTCCAACAGAAAACATCTCCTCAAACACAATGGATGTGCGTGATAATTGAGTTGCATGGACCTTGAACAATGCATTTTCAACCTGCATTTTGACCGTTAGTCTACAGTATTGTCAAATGAAAACATCTGACCAAGAAAATATGAGTACCATCGAGTATATAGAAACGGCGGTGTCGAAACCTAAGAAGACTTGGGGCCCCAAACATGATGGTCTGCAATTGAAGTTTGAATTCAAGTCGGAGTACAAAGGACGTAAATGTAGTGTACCGCTTTATCACCTCTATTCACCAACCATGGATCTTCCAGCTCTACCAGAACACGAGAATCGATGGCCACAAAATGTCTATACTGCGGAGGGTATCATCAGCAATATATACAATGCTGCAATTAGAATACTTCGGTCAAATGACGCAGAACCAACCAGAGTGGCGTACCACTATGATGCACTGTCCACAGAGGCCCTACCTTTGCTCGAAGCCATTGAAAGTGATACAAGTCCTGCTGATTACCAGCTTCTGCATGACTGGCTACTAGTATGTGCTAGGCTTATTGGGGAGGTAGCCGCAATGCTCAAGGATATCAATGGAAATCTTCATGTGTAAGTCTTTCACTTGCCTGACACTCTGCTATCTAAATATACTTCAATCCAGGGGAAATGCTGAACAGGCAAATGTGATAATCCCGGAGCTTGTGACTCTGGGCCATCAGCAATGTCGACTTGGGCGTCGGAAGAAAATCATTAACTTCGATTTCGTCAGTAAAGCCCTATCTAACCAACACCACATCATGCTGCCAGATCTCGCACGAATCCTCCAAGTGTCCCGCACTACTCTGTGGAAATTTATTCGTCAACATGGCCTAGAAAAACACTTTACAGTAATTAGTGATGCTGATCTCGATCAACTTGTGAGGACTTTCAAAGAAAGTAAACCGGAATCAGGATTCCAGTACCTTGTTGGCTTCCTTCGACGCCAAGGTTTTCGAGTTCAGCAGCATCGCATTTGGCAGTCCCTGCGCAGAGTTGACAGGCTGGGACAAAGGCTGAGAGAACGACATGTTACCAGAAGACGAAAATACTGAGTCGCTCGACCAAATGCACTATGGCATGTAGATGGTCATCACAAGCTCATTTGATGGGGCTTCGTCATCCATGGTTTCATTGACGGGTATTGTCGCACTGTAAGTCAATTAATTTATAAAAGTGACAATACACCTTATGCACCAACAGATAACAGCACTACGAGTCAGCACAAATAATTGTGCATCAACTGTGTTGGATTTATTCATCTACGCAAAGGATGAATATGGCATCCCATCTCGTATTCGTGGAGATCGTGGTGGCGAGAATATTCAGGTTGCCACACACATGATTGCGACAAATGGTCACAATCGTGGCTCGTTCCTATGGGGATCGTAAGTGGAGTCCTCTAGAAATTTACTTGAATAATAATGCATGTTAGATCAACACGGAATTCTCGCATCGAACGATTGTGGGTTGAAGTAGGCACACAGTTTGTACGCCGGTGGCGGGGATTCTTTACCAGGCTCGAACGACTTCATAAACTCGATGTTGACAAGCCTGGGCATCTGTGGCTCCTCAGTGTGCTCTTCTTAAATGTGCTCAATGATGATTGTCGACAATTTCAACAAGAATGGAATTTGCATCCTATTCATGGTTCTGATACCAGGGATCGAAGCCCTCAGGTCAGTGAATATTCAGTAGTGCAGAATTGTTATCTCATAACTATGAAGGATATGCGCCTTCTAGGACAGGCATCATTAGGTATCTATGAAGATGAGTTCGAGGGTATCTGTCCTACAGTTCTGCAGCGCTATTATGGTATTCATGGCCGGGAGGTTGTCCGTCATCGAAATCAGACAGGTGCTGGCCACCCAAGTGACAAGGCAGATGAACCAGCCGAAGATGATATTATTGACCGCATTGAGCAGGAACAAGCAAATGATGTCCAGCATGATGCTGTAGAGGTTCCAGACAGCAATACTCCTTTTCAGAACGAAGAGGATGAAAGTATGTTCTTCGAAATACTTGAGGCGGTTGTCATGGAGGGTATTGTACTGGAGGGATACAATTTACGGGAGGGTGAAGATGAGTATGACGAAAACACAAGTGAATACCTATGAGTTGGAAGGCGGAGGGAGCATCACGTGGAGATATCATTGGCTGACCCTATCTGGAGAACTCGCTCAACATTATGGGCTCAGGCATCTAGCATTCTTGATCACTTTGAAGCAAATGAATTTTTTTGAGTCGCTTAAGTAGTACTTTACAAAATTCGGAGGGACCCAGGACCATTGTATACAAATTCCGCACCTCGCCGACTAATTTGTGTTCCGGTCCTCTCCTCCATCTCACTTAGAATGCTGAAGCCAGCATTTTGCAAGGGCAATCCTGATGAATCAGTACCCTGCTATTGTGAAGAGTACTCGGCACCCACCAATATTCCAGTTGGCCAAAAAGAGCTTTGCGCTGAATGTTTGCATGGGAAGAGCAAACATCCGCGACCTCAACCACCTGTACTGCCAGTGGCTGAGCTACCAGCAGTCACTACTGCAAAGGAACGAGCTGGAGTGACAGCTATATTCAAGCAATCGCTCGCTCGACGAGCTGGACAAGGTAGTCAGAATACAACTACTGTGACGGCTGTGAGAGATGAGGTGATGGCAGGATTTCGCCCAACTGCAAAGCAGAAATTCCCAGTGAGTAATTTACCTAACTTTTGCGTGTTCGAAATGACTGGTATTGCCTAGGGCAGGATTGTATCCTTGAGACAGGCCAGCTCTTCAAAGCAAGGTCATGTCCCGATCAAAGTTGGTGCCATTGCCGTCTTGGTCAATTACCTTGATGTATGTTAGTTCGAACAAGCTATGGCTAGTATGAGCTTACCGGTGACTGAAAGGACAAAGGAGAGTTGTTGACCACAATTCCGCCTGTCAAGACAGAGATGTCAAAGTTCAAGTGAAGGGGATGTGCTCACTTTGATGGAGATCAGTCTGAGGACGGCGGCAGTGTGGATTTCAGCTTTTGCTTGGACTGGACATTTGAGGAAGTTGATGCTTACATTCGAAGACTATTTCCAAAAGTCTTTGAATACCTCGACTCTGTAAAGGTTGGTGATGTAAAGGGGAAGGCTACAGACAATGGGGCATCTGAATGGGTGTTAATTTCAAAAGAGAACCGCAGGCTGAGTGTCGCACCTGAGCCCTTCCCAACTGGCAAACATCTCGAACGGTACAAAGGCAGAAGCAATGCCCCACTTCAACAGACAAATATTTTTATCGGTGAGTCATTAATAAATTCGTCCTAAATTTTCTAATCAGTGTATGCACAATGATAGGTATCCGGAAATTCATACCTGAGCATACTTATGCATGCTGGGACCCAGACATGGTCATTATCAATATAGCTGATGACAGCGATGACGGTGACGACGGCGATGACAACGACCATAAACAAGAGTATGGCCCGGGGCTTAAAATCGAAGACGATGTATTCACTCAAGTTCCAAAGATTGGTTAGTCTCACGTGCACACTCTCGAGCGCAGCGCTGTGTTTAAAATTCATTGTGTTACTTACTTCAGTGCGTCCAAAACACCCAATGCAACATGGAACCCGTCAAGAACCAGCCCAGAAGAAAATGCGTGGAAGTAAGTACTACCATTTAATTGTATGGGAACACTACTGACACATAATATTTAAAATCAGCTCATGGACGGCCCATTGCATCGAAAACGGGGAACAAGTCGGGAAGATCCTCAGGCAAAGTTGAACGTAAGTGTCGAGTTTTTATTTTCTGGCAGAAGTCAAATGTCTAACACTTGGAATTTACAGTTTTCTGTTCAAGTGACTCTGATACGGACAACAGTCTCAACGCCCTTCCAGCTAGTCTGAAAGGGATGTCAATCTCACCACTGACTCAGAAACGTGCTCCACGCCATAATCCAATGATGCCATTGATCAAGGACGAAGAACACCAGGATATCGACCTGCAAGACTTCGCAAAGGCTCAGACTCATGTGTCCGCAATGCCCCTACCTAATCGGCCACTCTTCCAGCCTCTCGTTTCGGTCCAACCTACACTGAATGACCTGTTGCGCGGCCACCCAGATGTCAATGATCCATTGTCACGTCCATTCCACAACCCCTGGACGACGGACTACTTCATTGGCTCTATCAAACTTTGGCTTTAATTTGTGCGAACGTCTCATCATCCCATTTAATTCCCCTCACTCCTTTGAATCCTATGTCATTTGCCCTTTAATCTTCCTCACTCGTTTTAATCCTTCATCCTGAGCCCATACTACTATTATACTCTTATTTTAATTCCTATCCCGCCAACTTATTCTTCATTAAATGCTGGTTGGTTTATTTGAAAAAATCAGTTTATCAGTTTATCTCACACATCCTCGCCTTCATCGTTGCATCCGATGGCATTGTCAATGAAAATCTCATTGAATTTTTCGCCAACTTGCTCTTAGCCGTTGTAGAGAATCATGCCTCTCATGGCGTGATATGGTAGTTTTCACCAAGGAGTATACAGCACAAACTCATAGCATTACTCTGTGCGCTACCCGCAGCTATCTCTATATGAGGCGCAGCTTTCCCACGCAACGCGCGCCATGCGCGCACCATTCCCGTGCTTCATGATGTATGCGCGCGCGCGCATTCCCGCGCTTGCGCACCCTATAGCGCCAGCCATTCAGATGCATCCATCCACTGTCCACCAAGCTCCCTAGTACGTATATTTCCATTTCCTAAAATAGCATAGTTCCACCTTTATTTTTATCCTAGTTTCTCACTCATATATATTTTTACATACCTACTCGGTAGCGCTTCGGCTCCGCATGAGCGCGCTTAGGCGCGCTATATAAGCGCCAGCAGTACATACTACACGGGAGCTACTTTTTCCTACTTTTCACTTACTAGTTACTACCCACTTACTACTTAGCAGAATATAGTAGAAAGCTATTCCTTTACATTTTGCACTCTTATATCTCTTATCTTGCTTTATATCACTACTTAAGCTTAGTTTCTCATTTCCGCATACGCGCGCGCACTTTCCCGCACTTCGCGCTAATACGCGCGCGCGTTCCCGCGCCTTTGTACCTTGCGCGCTCCTGCGCTTTCTCGCGCTTCGCTGAAGCGCACACTTCTAGATCCTTGCTGCACTCACTTCCCCTATAGGGTCGAACGCACTTGCTTCTCAAGTAACGCAGACTAGGCAGCGCGTGACCTTACAACTTTTACAGATACAGTCAGGAGCTTCTTTTGTTCCTCATTGTATTGTTGTTTCTACACCGTGTCCATCTCCTGGCTCAAGAAGCGCGGTCTTACATTCTCGTCAGCCACAAAGAGGGTATGTACACCGATTTTGCATCAGCATGTTCCAATTGCGCGAAATTAACCAGATGGAGCGCGAGATGTACTTACATTCTTCCCTCATCATCTAAGACAACCCCTCCTCCTACTAGGAATCCCTTCCCACCTCCTCCAGCCGCTTTGGCACCTACACCCACATATGGTCATCATTATCCTTCGCCACCAAAGCCAGCTTTCCCTCCACCCAATTCTTCCTACATCACACCACCCACATTGCCGGACACGCCATCACCAGGTTATTCAACATCAACATCAACAGCATCAACAGCATCTCCTCCAACGCCCCCAGGTATGAAGGATTGTACGGCTCACATCATTTCAGCTTTGTCTTCACCAGGTATCCCAAAACACGAGCCAGTACCAGTACCACCGCCATTAAAGCACAAGATGTTCGCGTTCGCTTCACCGCTGGACCTGCCATCAGCGCGCTGATCTCATAGGCCAGGGAGACTCGAAACTTTGGCCGCTTTGCTTTCGGTCATCAGAAGTGTTCAATTTTCTTCAATACAAGTGAGATTTTGCCGGAAATGCGCCTGTAGTACTGAATATATTACAATACTACAATACATGTGTGTGTTTAACTACTGTGTGTGTGTCGTATGCGTGTGTGTGTGTGACTTTCCTGTGTGTACATTAGGGACGCTCAAAGTTCGGGGGCGCACAGGTCGCCCACGCCCACCGCCCACGCCTACGACCCCACCACCCTACCCAAAATGTACTTTGTATATTACATAATATTAAACTTGTGAAAAATAAACACTTTACACTTTGTCGTTGTTATCGTCGCCGTCGTCGTGCTTCGTGATGCGGAAGAAGAACACCGGAGTCGCGATTCCCGAAATTGAATGGACAGCCGATGTGATCTGGCAATTGCTAACCCAAATAGAGTTGTCAGAAAACAGAGTCGTGCTGCTGGGGAAGCGCTTGCCCTTGAAGAACCAGTCAGTATGCTTGGCTGCTGCAGTATGCTCGAATGCAGAGGCATCATGTGCCGAGCCTGTGAGTCCATGTGCGTAATCAACAATGCGGAGATTGGAGGGTAGATTTCCGATCTGTTCAACATGTGATGGTTATATTTTTGTTACAGATACATAGTGTAGGCTTACCTGGAGATTGAGACCATAGTTTGACTTACGAGTGAAGTATGCATCTCCATTCAGGCCTGGTTTGGTGTACAGGACAACAATAGTCCCGTCATACATTGCCCAGCCTTCCCGCCAAGTTCCCCGAAATCCAAGTTCATGATCTATCCACAACTTCTCAATCTCCTTCTCCTCGGCAGTTGGTAGGCGAACAAATGCATCATGCAAGGATTCAATTGCAGCAAAGCATCGCTCCGTAAATAACTCCACTCCACCCTCCGAGATCCCTGCATGGCGGGCAATGTCCTCTAGTGACCCGCCATTTCTGTAGCGTCCCATCCGATAGAGTGTGACAGCAAGCTGAGTCTGGATGGGTGTTTGAGAATTGTGTGAATTATTATAGAATACAGGATGGTCTTTGATTAAATCAAGTAACACCTCGAAAACCGTAGGGGAAATTCGAAGCATGTTGGTAAAGCGGTCGTGGTCAGATGGACTTTTGGCATATTCCCAAGCAAGGTGTAAACTACTCGCTTTCGCGGCAATGGGGGATCGTCCTTGTAGGTAGCGAGTTTGCCGGATTGCGAGAATGCAAGATATGTCACAGTGCAGCTGCTGTGCTGCTTCTTCTACAGTCTCTGCAGGGTGAAATAAGATACGAAGGACAATAAGGATGAGGTATGAGCGCAGGTATTGCTCGTGCAATGTGTGATGAGCCATCTGTGATATGTTTATTGCACAAGCCTTCAATGACTACCTTAGCATTGTATTATATAATACAGATATGTACAAAGCGGGATGGTGTTGCTGTGCGGGGGGTCGTAGGCGTGGGCGGTGGGCCTGGGCGACATGTGCGCCCCCGAACTTTGAGCGTCCCTATTTTTGAACTGATCCAGCGCCATAATAAATCATCCTCATCACCCTAGTCATTGGCCACGGGACTTAAACGTATAATACTATTTATGAGTTTACAAATTGACGTGCCGTGATTTTACTAATTGTAGGTGTTAGACATTTTGTAAGGTGAGTATAAGAGTTGGTCGTAAAATTTATGTTTAAGTGGTGGCCTCCAATCCTCAGTGAGTTATCCACATACTTTGTGTGTTGAAAAGCTGTATCGAGCTTCGACGCATTAGAGTCTTCCTGTATATTTGTATCGACTCCGAGTTCGCACTCAGCTAATAAGCCATCTCTCATGAACAGCAACATCATGCCATGTGTGTTTTCACCACATATCGTGTTCTCGTTACTTCTGGCTGCTTGCATGAAGCGAGTCTTCGGGGAGTCACGATGACAGATGTGGTAAGTAATCTGCATCGATGCTTGCCAATCCCTGTCTAACTTACTGAATTTCTACAGAGCGACGAGGGCAAGTGGTGACATTTCGAGTGGTAAGGATTATGGGCGAATGATCAGACTCATCATGGAGGTGCTGGTCCTCTTCAGCACCTATCAGTTTATCAGCGACACAGATTTTGACCGATACTTGGACACTCAGCACTGCATGGGAGCGCACTGTGTCTTGTACTTTTCAATACTCACGTCAACGCCGGTTTACAACCGCTTGCTTGCCTGTGATCGATGTCCTCTTTGTACCACCGCCGTCTTCCTTCACTCATGTAGGTGTTTGTACGCCCTGTCCGTTGCATTTGGTACGAGTACAATTGTTGTGCAGGAACGAACGCGTAAACGTATCAACCGACCTAGTGGTGCATAATATCTGTGGTGTCGAGCCGGATCAAGTTGGAAGTTTCATTTATATTGATTCAGTGTTTCAGTTAGATTTAGAAACAATGAATAAGTCTATGTAGACAAAATAACATGTTGCAACTACTTTGTCTAGCCAGAAGGATGGCTGAACACAGGACGAACAATACAAGGAGGAGATTATCGATTGCCGAGTGAAAGAGATGCTCCTAGATTTCCGCAGCAGCTCACTTCATATACATGTATCTGTGTTTTATCTGAAGTGCTGATGGCATCAGGGAAAGCCTCTGCCAGGAAATTCACCGAAATATTCAAACTCGAGCTTAAAACGGTTGAATTCCAGGAAATGTAGTATTTTCACAGAAATCATTGTATTTCAGATGAATGTAGTCGATTCTAGTACTAGTCAGATAATAGTTAAATAAGCATGCCTGTCGCTGAACAAGTTTATGAAGAAGGTAGAACAAAGCTCCAGAACGGTACTACTGGTCCATTCACGAGGTGCTACAGGGCTGAATTTTGGAATAAGATGTACACTCCTGCAAATATCAGAAATGTCAATGATGCTTGCCAGATGCTCTCCATTACGAATGAGGCGGGAAATTTTATACAAACCATGGTTTGCTTCAGGCTGCCCGAATGGCGTGTGAACCATTCCACATATGCAAAGTGGGTAGGCAAAATTCCAGGTGTGCGAAATAAGGCAGCTGTAGCCTGGCTTGTCAGCATGAAGATGATGCGCACTTGTGCAACACGATACCCTGATATTGATGATCAAATATTAGCATGATGTTACAAGGGATTAGTACAAAAAACACGCACCATCAACACCTGTCGTCCCACCACCATCTTCGTTAACTAAAACCATGTCGAAGCGCGCAGGAACTATCTGCCTTCTTTTGTCCTTTCGTGGTGGCTGACAGTGCACTGAATCCACGGTAACGGTTGAATCACGATGTCCGTGAGCATTGATTGCATGGAACTTGACCCTATGGAATGCGGCAACAGTCTGGAAGGGAAGGATGACATGGGAAGCTTCTTGTTCAAGTTGCGCTGGAGAAAGGCCAGGTTGATTTGTGCGAACGACATAACGAGCTAATGCTTCGGTGAAAAAAGTGGCGCCATAGTCGCGAACTACACTATCCAATGGAACACGTCTAATAGTTGGGTGTTCCATCATCTTGATCAAGCGACGATAGTCCATGTCGGGCGGTAACCTGTCTTGTGGAGGAGGATCGCCAGCAAGGCGCCATTGGACGAAATTATTGTGCCATAACATCTTCTCGCGTCTTTCAAGCCAGCGAGCTCGAAGTTCTTAGCGCAGCCTGGGCAAGTGATCATTCTGGTGGTAAAAAAACAAGGGCCGTAACAAAGACAACCTACAGCCACAAACAAAGCTTCAAGCAAAGTTCAGCGGACTACGAACTTTGTCAACCCTGCCTATGCAAAGTTCAGCAGACTATGAACTTTTTTCTTTAACACTGCCCACCAACTTGACCGCTACATTCTTTTTACCCTCAGCGTCCTGTATCATTCAATTTCATAGCAGTACACTCTTTGAAAAGAGAAAACACTCATTCACCTTTTAAAATGCCTCCCCGTCCATCTGAGATAGCTGCTCAGAAGAGGAATGCTAAAAAGAAAGAGAAAGTAGCGGCGAGACAAGTGTCTTCCGGCGCTGAGGTCGTAACCCCAGACATAGCTGATGACATCGCAGATAGCAGTGAGTACAGAGGCTGTCATAATCAGACCCAAAAAAACTCACATTCTCGCAAAGAGCTGCAACGGTCTTCAAAGAAAAAAGCACTGGAGCGCAAAGGTGAGCGCCTAAACCCATATTGTGCAAAAAAATTATGCTACATACCTATGTTTGCAACTGTTGTACGTTTTTTATTTGTATTTTCTAGATGAATACTTACTAAATGTGACGGTTGTTGCAGATCTATGCCATACTGATGGACTGGAGGAGCGGCAATCCACCGTCGAGCTCTCAAGTCAAATCATTCAATGCTACTGTCTACATTAGCGTTTACAAAGCCCATGAAGCAACCCTCACTCGGATCTTTGAAGGCGGTAAAAAGAAGTATCATGCGCTGATGGCACGGCTTTACAAGGCTGTCTGGTGTGTTTCATCATCCTCTGATCGAATGCCTGCCATTAACATACTATGTTAGTGTGTCGGACAATGTGTTGCTGCCATCTGGTGCGCTGAGCAACTTCGACTACCTCGATCTCAGTGCAATGTCCGAGGATTGAACTAAGGTTGTTGTGCCATGTGCACCTGCGGATACCCATGTATTACTGATCTCACTTTGTACATTTTGATAGTCGTTCGTACATACTGACAGGCCATTCTGATCCAATATAATGTTGATTTTCGTGTATTTTGACAATGACCGACGAGTGAATTCGAACTAATTCGTTGAAACTATGACCGGACTTAAATAAAACAGTAAAACATGATTTCGCTGAAAATCAAAGGAAAACCAGGGATTTACTGGAAATTACCTCGATTTCGGGGGGAAGGCTTTCCCTGATGGGGTTGTATATTTATTTATTTCAGGACAGGCAGAAGGGACGATTAGTGTTTGCTTGACCCTAGAGGACAACGACAATTACTGCTTTGAGAAAATACGATCTCAGATCTCAGTGAGCATGTTGCTCTCGGTTGAACGTTGCAAAGTTGTTCGCAATCAAGATGAGATTAGGTACGAACCCGGCACGATATTGATTACACATAGAGCAAACGCTTGCAAGACCCAAAGACAGATGGCGACACAATAGACTTCCCACGTGCGCCTGTCGAGATCTGCAAACTCGACCTGAAATCATGAGTGACACAGGTAAGGGCGAGGCGCAGCTTCATTTAAGAACCAGAAGCTTGGGCATGAGGAGAACGAGGCAAAAAGGAAGCGGTATAAAGTCTAAATGAGGCCGTCGGACCGGCAACCAAGTGGAGCCGTGACTAGGCCTCATGTTTACCACCACCACTAGTACTGGTGATTCGCGATCGCTGGAGCTACCGTGCCAATGTTTCAATGTTTCAAGCTTTCAAGGGTCTGATCCACGTGTGCTCGCAGCAAGTCATTCCAGAATTCTATGTACATAAGTATACAGCATACACGAGGTTTCTACATGCACGACTGGGCTGTGTTCTACCCAGCTCTTAAGGACTCCTTCGATCCCCTACGTCTTATATTCCCTTGACCTCTTACTAGCTATCATCTCACCCACCCGACACAATGCCCTCTTCATCAGTCAAGGCTTTGATCAAGAGATTTTCCAATCATCTCAGCAAAGTATGCGCAGTTCGGTCGAAGCGCCCCGCAAAAAACAGACGCACACAGTGCAGTTCGACGACTTACCATAAAGGCCATGACTCCATTTCTGCAAATATTTCCAGTGAGTTTCCCGTGTTTTCATCCACTCTCCATTCGAATTCATCACTGCTACTAGTAGTGCACCCTGGTTCTCCGGCGTGGGACCCAAGCCTCGGATCCTCCATCAATATTCCCTCTGTCACACCCTCCCATGGCAATTCCGTTGCCCGCACAATTTCTGACGTCGTTCAGACAGTTGGTCCTTTCACCCAGGGCGTTGCATCTGCAATTCCAATTGTCGGTTCTCCGATCCAAGCTGCCATTAGTGGATTGTTGACAATCCTTCAAGTCATGGATGTGAGTGCTTATTTTATTACTAGGATGTTTCTTGATTCAAAGACCGTCACAGAGACGTACTCAGAATAGGGCGGACTTAGATCGCCTGACCTCACGACTTCAACAACTAAGCTTATATCTGTACAACGCTCCGACCCCCCAGGATCCCGTTGAACAACACCGGAGGAAAGCCATAATTGGGTATATACCTTCTTGATGTGTTTTTGAAGTCATCCTTTGTTGAGTGTGCTTAGGATCCTGGAAGAAACGTCTGCCCAGCTGACAAGGTTGGAAAATTGTCGTCTCGAATATGCATCCGTCACTCAAGCTATCGCCGGATGCTCCATGGAAATCGACCGTTATCTGGAGAATTATTTGGTTGTGTTTTATTATCTCAAGATTGTTTGCATGCACTCACCATTCCGATTTACTACTAGTTTTCATCTCAAATGCAAAATCAACACAACATCCAGAAAGTGTTAGCAATTCTGCAGAAGCGGCAGGATTCTGTGGGACCCACGGTAACCGCACTTGGCTGTGTGAAACTAGTAGACGCAACAGGCTATGAACATCCAATATCAGTGACCTTTTGCACCTCATTTCAGGTCTGCCTCCTCAGCGTAAAATCCGTGTTGAGAAGCGTGCTCATCAAATTCTCTATAGCAACTCAATGATATGCTCCAGGTTTTGTTCAAATCCGAGTCGATCCAAGCTCGAACTCAGAGACGGTATGTGGAGCAAGGACAATACGATTTGTGCATCGACGACGACAAGCAAGTAACCCGACTTACAAGCCATGAATGGCCAAGATTCGAAGCAGGCATGACGATCGTCATGAGGGTCATCCTTAAACAAGAGACACAGCCTGACGTTGAATACCAATGCCATTTTTGTGACGCTGTCAATCGCACCGGCGCGGAGCATTCACTTCAGGCAGGCTGCTCCATCAATTGGTGAGTATATTTGTTTTTTGGGCTGACAGCGCCTAACAACCAAAAGCCGAGTATGCAAACGACGGTTTCAGATCTCCCGCGGGTACAGTTCAAAGCGGGAAACACAATCCTGTGTTGACCACATCCCCAGAACTGAATTAGAGGACCTTATTCGCAACTTTCATGTCCAGCAAACGGTATGTTACTATGAGGCTTCACTAACTGTCTTGAACTAAAAGCGCAACAACCCTAACCCTAATCTGCACGCTGATGGTGCTCTCGCTCTCAGCTCGTGCGTGTTCTCGTCTTATGGCCTGCTCACCTGATGCTGATGATGGTATGATGGTGCTTAGGCCGCGTCCCGCTCTCAGAAAGTCCGTGTTCTCGTCTTTGATGTTGCTTACTCAACGCTGATGGTGCTCTGGCCGCGTCCTGCTCTCAGATGGTGCGTGTTCTCGTCTTTTGGGCTGTTTACTCAACGCTGATGGTGCTCTGGCTGCGTCCCGCTCTCAGTTGGTGCGTGTTCTCATCTTTTGGGATACTGACCCGATGCTGATGGTGCTCTGGCCGCATCCCGCTCTCAGTTGGTGCGTGTTCTCGTCTTTTGACCTGCTAACCCGATGCTGATGGTGCCCTCAGCAAGTGCGTGATCTCGTATTTACATTGCTCACTCAACACTGATGGTACCCTGGCCACGTCCCGCTCATAGCGAGTGCGTGTTCTCGTCTTCTGAGTTGCTTACTCAACGCTGATGGTGCTCTGTTCCCGTCCCGCTCTCAGTTGGTGCATTATCTCATCTTTTACGTTGCTCTCTCGATGCTGATGGTGCTCTGGCCGCGTCCCGCTCTCAGTATGTGCGTGATCTCGTCTTGTACGTTGCTTATTCGACGCTAATGGTGCTCTGGCTGCGTCCCGCTCGCAGCGAGTGCGTCTTGTGTTTTTACCTGCTTACTCGATGCTGATGGTGCTCTGTTCACGTCCTGCTCTCAGGCGGTGCGTGTTCTCGACTTTTGACCTGCTCACCGGATGCTGATGGTGCTCTGTTCGCATCCCGCTCTCAGGCGGTGCGTGATCTCATCTTTTAGCTTGCTTACTCGATGCTGATGGTGCTATGGCCGCGTCCCGCTCTCAGGAAGTGCGTGTTCTCGTGTTTTGACCTGCTTACCTGACGCTGATGGTGCTCTGGCCACGTCCCGCTCTCAGGCGGTGCGTGTTCTCGTCCTTTGTCCTGCATACTCGATGATGATGGTGCTCTGGCCGCGTCCCGCTTGCAGGAAGTGCGTGTTCTCATGTTTTGACCTGCTTACTCGATGCTGATGGTGCTCTGGCTGCGTCCGCTCTCAGGCGGTGCGTCTTCTCATCCTTTGTCATGCTTACTCGACGCTGATGGTGCTCTGGCCGCATCCCGTTCTCAGTTTGTGCGTGTTCTCATCTTTTCCATTGCCTACTTGATGCTGATGGTGCTCTCGCTGCGTCCTGCTGTCAGTCTGTGCGTGTTCTCGTCGTTTGACCTACTTACTCGATGCTGATGGTACTCTGGCCGCGTCCTGCTCTCAGGAAGTGCGTGTTCTCATCTTTCACGTTGCTTACTCAACACTGATGGTGCTCTGTCCCGCTCTCAGTTGGTGCCTGTTCTCTTCTTTTGACCTGCTTACTCGATGCTGATGGTGCTCTGGCTGCGCCCCGCTCACAGCGAGTGCGTGTTCTCGTCTTTTAGGTTGCTTAATCGATGCTGACGGTGCTCTGGCCATGTCCCACTCTCAGGAAGTGCGTGTTCTCGTTTTTTGACCTACTAACTTGATGTTGATGGTGCTCTGTTTGCGTCCTACTCTCAGGAAGTGCGTGTTCTCATCTTTTAGGTTGCTTAATTGATGCTGACGGTGCTCCGGCCACGTCCCGCTCTCAGTTGGTGCATGTTCTCGTCTTTTGACCTACTAACTCGATGCTGATGGTGCTCTGTTTGCATCCTGCTCGCAGCGAGTGCGTGTTCTTGCCTTTTGACCTGCTTACCTGACGCTAATGGTGCTCTGGCTACGTCCCGCTCTCAGCAAGTGCGTGTTCTCGTGTTTTGACCTGCCTCCCCCATGCTGATGGTGCTCTGGCTGCGTCCCGCTCTCAGATGGTGCGTGTTCTTGTCTTTTATATTACTCACTCGATGCTGATGGTGCTCTGTTTGCGTCCTGCTCTCAGGGCGTGCGTGTTCTTGTCTTTTGACCTGCTTACCCCACGCTGATAGTGCTCTGTTTGCGTCCTGTCTCAGGCGGTGCGTGTTCTCGTCTTGTGGCCTGCTCACTGGACGCTGATGGTGCTCTGGCCGTGTCCTGTTCTCAGTCTGTGCGTCTTCTCATCCTTTGTCATGCTTACTCGACGCTGATGGTGCTCTGGCTGCGTCCTGCTCTCAGACTGTGCGTGATCTCGTCTTTTACATTGCTTACTTGACGCTGATGGTGCTCTGGCTGTGTCCCACTCTCAGTTCGTGCGTGTTCTCGTCTTTTGACCTGCTTACCCGATGCTGATGGTGCTATGGCCATGTCCTGCTCTCAGACTGTGCGTGATCTTGTCTTTTATGTTGCTTACTTGACACTGATGGTGCTCTTGCTGCGTCCCACTCGCAGCGAGTGCGTGTTCTCGTCTTTTGACCTACTTACCCAATGCTGATGGTACTCTGGCTGCATCCCACTCACAGCGAGTGCGTGTTCTTGTCTTTTGACCTGTTTACCCGATGCTGACGGAACTCTGGCCACGTCCCGCTCTCAGGAAGTGTGTTCTTGTCTTTTAGCCTTCTCACCCAATGCTGATGGTGCTTTGTTTACGTCCCGTTCTCAGGTGGTGTGTCTTCTCATGTTTCGACCTGCTTACTTGACGCTGATGGTGCTCTGGCTGCATCCTGCTCTCAGTTGGTGCGTGTTCTCATCTTTGGCCTGCTTACTCCATGCTGATGGTGCTCTGGCCACGTCCCGCTCTCAGCAAGTGCGTATTCTTATCTTGTATACTGCTTACTTGACATTGATGGTGCTCTGGCTGTGTCCCGCTCTTAGCAAGTGTGTGTTCTCGTATTTTGACTCGCTCACTCGATGCTGATGGTGCTCTGGACGCGTCCTGCTCTCAGGCGGTGCGTGTTCTTGTCTTCTGACCTCCTTACTCGTCGTTGGTGATGCTCTGGCCGCGTCCCCCTCTCAGTTGGTGCGTGTTCTCGTCTTTTGGCTTACTGACTCAACGCTGATGGTGCTCTGACCACGTCCCGCTCTCAGTCTGTGCGTGTTCTTGTCTTTTGGCCTGCTTACTCGACACTGACGGTGCTCTGGCCACGTCCCGCTCTCAGTCTGTGCGTGGTCTCATCTTTTGACTTGCTCACCAGACGCTGATGGTGCTCTGGCTGCGTCCCGCTCTCAGTTGGTGCGTGTTCTCATGTGTTGACCTGCTTGCTTGATGCTGATGGTGCTCTGTTCGCATCCTGCTCGCAGCGAGTGCGTGTTCTCATCTTTTGACCTGCCCACCCAACGCTGATGGTGCTCTGGCCACGTCCCACTCTCAGCAAGTGTGTGTTCTCATGTTTTGACCTGCCTACCCCACGCTGATGGTGCTCTGTTTGCATCCCTCGCTCAGTTGGTGCGTGTTCTCGTCTTTTGTCCTGCTTACCTGATGTTGATAGTGCTCTTGCCGCATTTCGCTCGCAGCGAGTGCGTTTTCTCGTCTTCTGAGTTGCTTACCCGATGCTGATGGTGCTCTGGCTGTGTCCCGCTTTCAGTTGGTGCGTGTTCATGTCTTTTAACCTGTTTACTCGCTGCTGATGGTGCTCTGTTCACGCCCCGCTCTCAGGAAGTGCGTGTTCTCATCGTTTGACCTACTTACTCAACGCTGATGGTGCTCTGGCCATGTCCCGCTCTCAGAGAGTGCGTGTTCTTGTCTTTCACATTGCTTACTCATTGCTGATGGTGCTGTGGCTGCGTCCCACTCTCAGGAAGTATGTGTTCTTGTCTTTTACGTTGCTTACTTGATGCTGATGGTGCTCTGGCCGCGTCCCACTCGCAGCGAGTGCGTGTTCTTGTCTTTTGGGTTGCTTGCCTGATGCTAATTCTTCAACAAAGTCCTGCCTTGTCAATGTGGCAGCTTGACCTCAATGATGGTGGTGCTTCAGCAACGTCCTATTCCCATAGGGTGTGTGATGTCATCTGTTGAAATGTTTGCTCTTTTTTGACATTGACGCCACCAGAATTAGGTTTTCCACTAGTATGACCTAACCAAGTCACATCTAGGTATGTGATGCTATCTTTTTTGGTGAATATCCATGTCTCACTTTTCGCATTGCGCTGTCAGACGGTGAGTGTGTTTCTATACCACGCATGTCTTTGAGTTGAATATGAGTAGCAGGGTATGCGTATAACTGGATCAAGGAGATATATGAGGACAGTGACAATGATTACAACGAGGATTTTTAGCTGATGATGGGGAAGATTATGAGGAGTGGCAGGATAGAGAGGACCATGAGGCCTGAGGAGACAACATTTTATAGCAAGCTTTGAACGATGCAAGAAATTGCTATTCCCTGTACAATTGCAGACTTAGCTTCATGTGCTTTAATGTTTGTTTCCCTATGTACATACAAGTGATCTGATTTGTAGCGGGCATTATTGACGATATTTGACTTCATATCCTGGACATTGCACTTTTGACTGTTGCGTTTGTATCATATATACCACCATTCCCATCGAACCATCCTCCAGCATAAAACCTGGCAATAAAAAACCTGTTGCACTGGAGTCTGACGCGAAACAAGTGCTTGGTTATAGTGAATCGACAGTGGAGACCTAAAATGCTTATCAAATGTGTACGGTCATCGTCCAACTGCATCAGCATGTCAGTAGCATTTTCGCTATCCAAGTTTAACGTTCGCGAACAATGCTGCATCCTTCTTTGCTTTCGTGCAAGTGCCGTTGTCAGCGCAGCGTTTTGTTCGCTCCGAGATCACTAAATAACGTGTTCTCTATCTTCCAAGTCTTAGTCATCAGGGTTTGAACATCAAACTTACCCGTGTCCATGTCGATTTATTTTATAAATTTGCAGACTCATCAACCAGGCCGCGTTTCTATATATAGTTCTCATGGCAGCTACTACAACGAATTCATAGTAATGTGCAGCTCTAACCAAGCTAGCTTGATGCAGCAATGCTGCCGAGTCTCACCTGGCGGTGACTGTAAGATATCTCACACTAGTCGTATTTAGGATACTGTAACGGACTTCCTGACGGGGATTGCATGAATGTCGCGCAATAGTGCTTGACAGGGCTGGCATATGACCTCGTTTGGTAAAGTCTATCGTACGAGGTGAGCAAGTATTAAAGGAATGCTCACAATATTGAGAATGGCCATTAATTTACATGATTGACCGTCTCCAGAGAAGAGTCGCCATTATCGGCGCCGGGTAAATATCGCTTTTGATTTGATTCTACGCCAACTGAATATTCGCTTCGAAGTGTTGGCGGGTTGTCCCAAGCTATTGCTCTCAAAACTAAGCTCGGATTTCACGATTTTATAGTGGGTGCATCCATAAAACAACTGGTATGATCGCTGAGTATTTTAATAGATATTTGAGAAAGCGTCTGAAGTTGGTGGGGCGTGGAGGGTGCGCTGTTGTGATACGCAACATGTTCTTCTGACAATTTTGTGCCCAGGCCAACACATATCCTGTAGGGTCAACGACCGAAGCTGCAGAATATCGCTCACCTCAAGACTTCTTCTAGGGATGCTCGTCGGATGTCCAAATTCATTGGTACAGCTTATCATCGGACCTTTACCCATATTGGAACCGGTCGCATGGCCTTCAACCTGAGATTCAAGCCTACTGGATCGACCTCTCGAAAAAATACAATCTATATCCACACATCGCATTCAACACAAAAGTGTTATCTGCCGAGTGGGACGATGCCAAACAACAATACGTCATCGTAGCAGAAGATGTCCTTTCAGGCAAGAGAATATCGAGCGTGGCCCATGTCGTGATATCTGCCGTTGGTATCTTGGATACCCCAAGGATTCCATACGAGATCCCTGGAGTTGGGAAGTTTCAAGGGGTTTCGTTTCATTCCGCACAGTGGCCAGGCTCGATAGATCTGCGGAATAAGCGCGTTGCAGTGATTGGAAATGCCTCCTCCGGGTGAGTCACGACGACTTCTGCGCAGGTAATCGGTGGTGACATGACATACGACAAGAGCACAGTTCGTGCCATCTGTATCTGAAGACCCGTCTGTCGAAGTAGTTAACTTCGTTCGCACCCCGCGCTGGTTCACCACTCGAGTGAGATTATGTGTACCATGTTCGATGATTTCAACAACTTAACTAAACATCTAAGCCACATATTCCGTACTCGGACACCGAGAAATGGATTTTTGCCAACATCCCTCTGGCAATGCGACTGCACCGAGCTTGGATCGTGTTCTGGGTCAGACCAAACGTTGCAGAGTTTTGGCTTGCTGACGCTAGTTGTAGTTAGTGATGTTCAAGGCCCGGCTCGGCTCAAAAGCCGGGGCCACGGCTCGGCCTTGGAGGGCTGGGGCTTGCTTCAAACCAAGGCCAGGCCCTATGGTAGGGCTCAGGCTCGGCTGGGGCTTGGCTCGGCTTGGGCCTAGGGCCTTGTGATACAAAAAACGTAGCAAGTAAATCAAATTTCATCTAACATTTGAATAGAAACATCTTCGTCATCTGATTCTAACAGCTCCTCATTCTCACATAAATCCTCAGCAACATCATCCCACCCATCATCTTCGTTGAGAGCAGCAGGAGTCTTATCTTCGGACAATGCATCATCTACGAACTCGGTTGCAACAGATGGGTCCTTGCGAAACAGGAGATCATGTTTGATCATGCATTTCAAGCACTGCAGTGCTTCGACGATGTCGTGTTTGAGACGATTTCGGCGCTTGGAGATAGTAATACCAGCAGATGAGAATGCACGTTCACTGGACACGGACGTGGCCATAATGGAAAGGAAGTCACGCACGAGTGACGCCCAGACTGGGTATCGAGGTGCGTTGATGCCCCACCACTGCACAATAGTCATATCTCCAAGGTGGTCCTTGGAGTTGAGGTAAGCGTGAAAGTCGTGCCGCCACGGCTCATTCGCAGCTTCGGAGGGAGTGACAGAATTTGTGGAACTCGCGCGAGAGATTAGGGTGGGCTGCAGCATCGAGTCACTGTCATCCTCGCCGTCAGAGAGCTCTTGCAGCAGAGCATCGAGTTTGCGATTCCCTGTCTTCCTGACCTTGACTTCGACACCATTCCTAGAGTCGGGATCGTTGCTGTACATTTCGAGATACCGTTCTTTGTACTAGATGTACCATTAGTGAGTGTGTTGTGACGAGAGCTTTACTTACCATCTCCTCTGCATGTCTGTGTGCTTTGACAAGCAATTCCTCGCCCCAATACTTGCGAAGATGGGTCTCCTTTTGTGACGGATCGAGAACTGTCGTTGGAAAGTCAGTGGGAGTAATACTATGTACATGAAAGAACGACGCACGCATCGCCATAATATGGGCGTCAGAACTACTCGACTTCTCGTAATACTTCGTAATCTTCTCAATACCAGCATCGAGGCCCTCCGCAAAATCGAGATACTTGATACGTCCAGAACGTGAAGACCATGCGCTATGCAACGACTCCCATCAGAGAACCTGTGAGAAGAAGATATCGTCATATATCGTTATATATCGTAATATATAGGAAAGGTTTTCGTCACATTGTAATATAAAGTGATATAAAGCAATATATGACCATGTAAAAGCACCATAATCAGCATAATCCCCAGCAAGAACTCACCGGTTTACTGATGCCAATGCAGGCAATGCTAAGTGAAGCATTGGTCCTTGTTCAGATGAGAAGGACTGCTGCGACAACTCGGCAAACTGTAGTTTCAACGTGAGCTGCGACTCGAGTTGTAAGATAAAAATACATACACCAAGGATTGAGAGCAGACGTTGAACACAGGTCCACTCTTCAGATGATAGCTCAAGGTCCGTAATCTTTTTCCGTTTAGCTGAGTCCTTCTCTTGCAAACCGAGCCGGCCCACAAAATAGTCAACTTCCTAATAATATACATCAGCGGGAACAACATTGACATCCTAAATTGAACTTACATCTCGCAGCTCGAATGCACGTTGAAGCATGGTGTATGTTGAGGACCACCTTACTTTCATGTCGAGAAGCAGCTGTTGTGGATGTTTGATTGGCGTGTGGCCATCTTCGTCTCGACGCTGGACACTCTGAAAAAGTTCCTTTCGTTGAGCTGAGGAGCGCTCCTACAATGAACAATGTCAACAAAACATATGTGCATTTGACGGACGGCAAACCTTGACACAGATTGACCGGACTAATCCAACCTCGTCTCGTTCAAGTGTGGAGTGAGTCGCGGGGGCAAGCAAATCGTCGTTAGGTTGGGTGGCATCGTAGTGCCTCGACTTGCTGTGTGTGGACAACAGCGCCTGAGTTGCGAGGTTGATAATGTGGGCCAAGCACCTGAATATATGTGAGAATTGGTAGTAATAAACAAGACATAGAAACTCTTACCGAAGGCGCCGTTTTTTATGATCGAATGTCTTCTTGGTGTGTGCCTCGATGTGGACGGCGAAATGTTCCATCATGGTATTGTTGTTGGCTGCGTTGTCGCACGTAATGTAGCCAATCTGAAACTTCATCAGTGCCACACTGTTATGAAGCTAGAATTTTACTTACCTTATGTTCAATCCCAACACGTTTAACTAATTTGAACAGCGCTTGACCAAGACGGACACCGTTGTGAGCGTTGTTCAGTCGAGTAAAGCCAAGAAGGGCACTTTGAACGCTCCAAACACCGACTGTTCTTTCTTCGATCCAGTGACCAGTGAGGGCAAAATAGCCATCGACATTCGACGCTTGCCAGGCGTCGCATGTCAAATTGATCCGTCCTTTGACAGTGTCGCTCTTGTTGTGGTTCGTGTTAGAAATAACGACAAAAAAATCAACAAATGACTTACAAGTAACCGTCGGCGAAGGTTGGTGAGATTACGCTTGAAGAGGTCGATAATGGCTCGGCGCGTCTTTGATCGACTAGGTAGCTTGACACCATTGGTAGCTCGTGCTGCTACATCAATCATATATTTGAAGGACTTGTGGTTCAGTGCGTCAATAGGCTGCAGTGAACTGATAAGTGCCAATTGCCAGAATTAAATTAAAAAAACATACTGGTCAGTTTCCGAATCAGCCTTCAAATGGCGGCCCTCGCGGAAGATTGCATCTAGAGTAGTAGGTGATGATTCGGTTCCTTGGTTGACGAAGACTACACGAGGTGGGCAATACGAGTCTTGCTTGAGAGTCATCAGGCAGCATCTAGCTTGCGGCGCTTGGTGTCCAGTTGTAACATCGCGACAAATTTCAAGCTTCGGCCATGTAAGATATTCATTCTATATAGGAACAGTTAGTGGCCTGTTTTCTCGGGTTGGCAATACATACCCGTGCGAAGCGTCCATGATGGCGTCGCATAGTCGTACACCGGTCATTGACAAAAGCGAACGGGTTTTTTCATTTTCTTGCATAGGTAGCGTAAGTCAGTACAATGTGCATAGAGATCAGAAAGGTAAATTTACCTGCACAGTCGACAATTCCGGTGCTTCTTGCCTTTGTCAGTGTAAGGCTCGGAAAAAAACTTGGTGATGTCGCGACTTCGCTGC